>NW_001865067.1:31020-153603 GCF_000002865.3 Monosiga brevicollis MX1
TGCCCGTCTCTCCCAGCAGCTCCTTGAAGTGGCATCAACCCCTCCAAACAACAACAACACGTGCCGGATCGTACCGCGGGTGGTGGTGCTATCCGTCAAGTCAAAGTCGAGCGTCAACTCTGGGAGCAACAGCTCCAGCAGCCGCAAGTCGGAACGACCCAGCGGGCGCTGCCAAATCAAATCAGATGCTCGATCGAGCGCGTCGCTCTCTCTCTCTCTCTCTCTCTCTCTCTCTCTCTCTTTCGCTTTGGAGGATTTACGCGTGCGCGTGCAACCTTGCGCAGTAAATGGAGTTATTGTAGAAGAAAAGCGACTTTATGCAGTTTTCATCGAATCTCTATATAGAAGTAACGTGGTACCAATATGAGCTATTGTTGAAGTGGACACACTTGATGCATGTTTGGCCTTGAAATCCGATGTTGGAGGTTTATGAACCAATAATCACAGTTATCGAAGAAGATGTTAATGTAACAGTGTTTAGAACCTGATAGTTTATGAAGAATATATTCTAGTACTTGTTGAGGAGTAAGTGGTCTCTACATGTGGGGGAACGACTGACGGACGGACGTCCGCATCACATGTATCGCACATGGGGGCCGATCGGCCATCGGGTGTGGCCCGTTGCGGCGTTGACTTGTGGCAGGCTTTTTGGTGCAAATCACACGGCATGCGTGTACTTGCGCACATGGCAGGAAGCTGATGCTACAGCCTGGCGTTGCATACGAAAACTCTCATAGTATGACTCTCAACGTGGTATTTGCGTTTAATCGGGGGAGTTCAAGACGGCTCCTTCTGAGCTTAAAACGGTCAAATCCGGTCGTCTAGCGCTGCAATTGGGTTCTTTTGACTCTCACCGCTGGCGGAGGCACAGCCTCGTCCGCACATCGGCCACCCGTTTCAAAATCAACATAATAGGTTGCAACAAACGCAACAACACACACACACACACACACACACACACACACACACACACACACACACACACACACACACACACACACACACACACACACACACACACACACACACACACACACACACACACACACACACACACACACACACACACACACACACCACACACACACACACAAACACACACACACACACATGCGCATTCGGGACCCCCGATTTGACATCATCGGCCGTCACCAGCTATGGACGGGGAATGACAGGGGATGCGACTGGGTGTCATGCGGTGTCGCTCGTTGGGACGGGCGTGGTAGCATCAAGGAGGGCCAAAAAGTCCGCCTGCAGCCGGGCGGCTGAAGGGCGGCGGATGGGGTCAAGGGTCATGGCTCGGCGCACCACGTCGCGCAGAGCGGCTCGGGCGTCTGGAATCCAACGCTCCAGCGGCTCGTACTTGTCGGCCACATATGCAATGCTTTGGTCATCCGCGGCGAGTTCGGGCCACCGCAAACGCCCTTGTGCGTCGCCCGCGGGAATACTATCGGAGCAGCCGGCCCCCACCGCGATCGGCCGTAGGAAGCGAGCACATACATCAAAGACATTGAGCGGTCTGGAAGAGGCCACACCTCGGCTTGCATGGATTCATGTCCACTCACCAGCTGGGTTTGAGCATGTGAGGGGGGAGTCGTTCGCCCAGGAGCTTCTCCATCATGGCCAAGTGTTCAAAATTGTCATGCGTCTAGGTGTCAACAGATGGTGTGTTTTCAAGTGCATAAGCCCCAAGGTCAGGATGTTCAAGCAAGTGAGCGCCGGGCCGACGAGCAGGCAATACCTGGAAGAGGCAGGCACCATCCAGCAACTCGACCGTGATGCACCCCAGACTCCAAATGTCACAGGCATGTGTCCAGCCCACTTCTACGGAAACAAGAGGCAAGCACCTGGTTGAGCAAAAGCTGGGGCGAGGCGAAGCAAGACGTCGAGGACATTTCGAGCCCTTTTGGCCTCTCTGGCCCATACGTACGAAGAATGACTTCAGGGGCGCGATAGTGGCGAGTGGTAATGATGCTGGTGTGGTGATCCCAATCAAAGGTGGCTGAGCCAAAGTCAATCACCTGAGGTGGAGCCGTGGGCAGTACAGGCACGAGCGTTTGAGGAATGGCATTCACAGAGTCGGGCATTGAAGCCCTCGGGTGTCATTCAAGCCCACCTTGATGCGAGTGTCATGGAGCTTGATGACCTCGCGATCATTCTGTGATTTGACACCAGTTGGTTTTGTTTTCCCAGGCTCATGAGTCAAGCGCGGGCGGAGGGCATGGACAACGAAATGTGAAGAAGGTCTGGGCGGGGAGTGAACAGGCAATGGGCCGGCACCTCGCGAATCAGGTCAAAATGGTCATCAATCAGCAGGATATTTTCAGTCTTGAGATCCGTGTGAGTGATGGCAACACCGTGGAGGACTGAGCAAAGGAGTACGGAGCGGGTACGGTGAGCGTGCGGCATGTCCACGAACAGGGCCAAAATGGGGGAGGATTGTGGTGCACCACGCCGCAGCAACATCCAAACCCAGAAGCAATTCTGCAACAACAACAACAACAACAACAAGAACCGCATCGTACAGGCGAGGGCTTCGGCGACTTTGGCAGAGATGGCGACGGTGTCATGATAACAGTAGGGCCTGTAGCCCGTGGCCAGGTGAACGTTGTAGACGGACATGCCGAGGACGTCAAAGACGAGGCAACGATGGCGGAGGTGGTCAAAGCAGGCAAGGAGTTGAACAATGGGGGTGTCGTCTTCGAGGTATCGGTGGATGTGGCTAAGAATATCAAATTCGACGCTGGCGGCCTCGCGATATTTTTCGATGCTGCGGATGACCTTGACGGCGACATCATTTTTGTACTTGCTGAGCCAAGGGAAGGGACAGGAAGTAGGTAAATCGCGCAGGGTCAGGCATGCTGGGAGTGGCAAGAAAAGGGGGCAAAGCAGAAGCAGGGTCTGGGGTCAACGTACTTGTCGTGGCAGAGCAGAACCTTGCCAAAGGTGCCTTCACCCAGTTCTTGTTTGATCAGGTCTGCACCAGATATGCACTGCGGGTGAGCGAAGAAGCCTTGAAGCGACCAGCAGGCGGGACGGGTGTGTGTTGGGCACGGTGGACGCACAGCGCTGGTTTGGGCCAAAGGTTGTGTGATTGAAGTCGTTTCGATGGATAATGAGGTGACCGTCTTGGTCATCCTGGCTCAGGGGGTGCGGTTCGTGTCGCTGTCATGCGTTGCAGCGTGAGAACATTGAAGGGCTAATTTTTTCCGAGTGATGCGGGACGGATGTCGGGGCAAGAGGCGTACGGCGCGTTTGGGGTCAGGACTCCTCTGGCTGACCCGGGACTCTCTGAAGCTGCCATCTCTGAAGCTGCCATCACCGTATGAATGGCTGGAGTGCCCGTTGCGATGTGCCATGGCGGCTCTTGGGTGCGAGCCCGTCGCACACACACGCGTCGGGTTGATGGGAAAAGGCAGGCCGAAGCGAGGGGTCCAGCACAAGAGTTTGAGATGGGAGCCGGCTTTCGTTCAATGTCGGGCCTGCGGAGGGAGAGCAAGGGGTGAAGAACGAACGCGCATCAGTGAGAGTTGACGAGTGAGGCGGCACGAGAGGGGAGGAGTGAACACTCGTTCAGGGTCGGGCTGGCTCCCACCCAGCATACGAACCGGAGCAAAGCGAGAAGCAACCCGCGAGAAAAGGTCGAGATATTGGGAGCGCGGAAGGTCAAGACAGGACGTTGAGGTTGAGAAGACGAGGTAGAGGTTGAGGTCGAGGTCGGGAGGTAGAGGTCGAGAGGCAGCAGCAGCAGCAGCAGCAGCAGCAGTGGTGCTACTGGCCCGCAAGAGGGCGCAGCCCAGCGTTCAACTCACACACACACTCAGAGGTGGAGAGAAAGTGCGAGAGCATGCGCAGAGAGGGGGCACGAGGCTGAGCACCGCAAGTAAAGGTTTTAGAGCCATTCGCAGAGATAAATCGTGTTGCAGCAAACCTTGTCAGAGAAAACCCGTTGAAAAAACAAAAAAAAGAAGCACATAAGTAAAATACATAAGCCTGGTATATCATTTTGTATGACATATTTACATTCTGACAAAACCAGCGAGAGAGTCGCGCACACGTACACCACCTCCAGAAAGGCATGTGTACTCAAAGTGTGATATTTATACACTTCAAACAGTAGAAAGTGTGAACTTATTCACACTAACAATGTCACTGGTTGGACGCTTGAACAGCCAGTCACTGTGTCTCTGCGTTTGGCTTTGTTCACAGTGAGACAGTTGTCGCCGGGTTGAGCGTCCCTCTGACTGGTCCGTGCCTGAATTCTTGACCCCTCATCATCCTTTTCATCCTCTCTACTCAAAGTACCAACTGGACCCCAACTCTCTACGTTTCTCTCTAAATCACCATATGATTCTGTTCCGTTCTCACCCCTCTCTCTGAATCCACGGACCCGCTTCACCCCTCTCTCTTCATCTTTTTTTTTTTTTCTCCTCAACGCGCGCGCCGAGAGAGAGAGCGAGAGAGAGAGAGAGCGAGCGCGCACGCGTGCAGAGCGACTCGCGCCTCTCGTCGTCGGGGACTCGGGTGCCCCGGGGGGGCGACCTTGGGACGCCGCACGGTACCGACACCTCAACGGGCGCTGCCTCTTTCCAAACACCCCCAAGACGTCAGAGCAGACATCGTCCGCCATCAAGTTCCCACACCTGCATTCATCCCAAAGGTATGTATGTGTGTGTGTGTGTGTGTGTGTGGAGACGTGCGCACACCATCGCCGGAGCGCCTCTCTCCCTCTCTGCGTCCCTCGTATCCCCTCCCCTCCGCCTCCTTCTGTGTGTGTGTGTATGTATGTATGTGTGGGTGTGTGTGTGCTGCTCGTTGCGGCTTCCCGGTGTTGACAGTGTGGTGTGTGTGCTGTTGGAGAGAGAGAGAGATGTCTATTGCGCGCTGCCTTTGGCTGTTGGTGTTCTTTAATTGTTTTTTTTCTTTTTCAAGTGAACGCCCAGCTCATGGCTGATGGGATGATGGTTTTCTTGGGGTGCATGCGCTTGCTGGTTCGGGGGTGGACACGATGATTGGGTGGTGTCGTGGTGGCGGTGCAGGCATTTGACTTGGCACGAGCCCCGGATTGCTCGTCAAGATGGGTCACCCGGAAGAAGCAGGGGTTGCCGAACCTTTGCTGGCCATTCCTGAAGACAATGTGGTCGTTCATCGTTCCTCCGATCGCTCCGTGTAAGAAGTTCCTTCATGCCCCCTTGGCCATCCCCTGCCTGGCTCCCGTCCTTGGCCATCCTTCGCTTTCCAAACGCCTTTTCGTCTCATTGATCTCACCTCACTTCCTGCCTTGCTCCCGCTCCCGCTCTCGCTCCCACTCCCGCTCCTCTCGCTGCCCTCGCGCTCCGCACCTGTCTCCAGGGTTGGCTTTTTGTACTTTTTGTTCTTCCTCGAAGGCATTGGCAGCCTGTTCCCTTGGAACGCCTTTATCACCGTCACCTCGTACTTTGACGATGTCCTCGCCGGCACCAACTATGCCGTGTGTTGCCTCGCCCATCCCTACGCCTCGCACGGCCCCTGGACCACCAGCCAATCTGACACTGTTGTGTGCCGCACACTTTTTGCAGTCTTCTTACGAAAACTATTTCAGCTTTTCGTTTCAGGGGGCCAGCATCATCTTCATCCTCCTGGCCATGCGCTACAAACAGCGCATCAACGTCCACACCCGTATCTTGGCCCCGCTGGTCATTGAGGTGATTGTCTTTTCCTCCGTCACCGTCATTAGCAAGATCCCCGGCCTTTCTACAAACGCCTTCATGTCCATTACCATTGGGCAAACCGTCGCTGCTGGTGGTTCGTCCTCCTTCTCTTCCTCGCCTTCTCTTCCTCGCCTTGCCTTGCTCCAAACCGCCTTTGTTTGTGCTCCATGCCATTCCGCTCCCTCGTGTTCACCTCACTCGGTCTCGACAGCGGCCGGTGCCTTTTTGCAGAGCGGCCTCTTTGGCCTCGCCGGCGTCATGCCCGAGGCCTATGTCCACGCCCTCATGAACGGCCAGGTGTGGACTCGACTCTGTTGCTTTTGATCCCTTTTTCCGATTTTTGGTTGACCACTCAACTCATGCCATTCACCCTTTTTTTTCTCCCCTTTTTTTTTTCTTTTCATTTTCAACCAGGCCCTGGGTGGTGTCATCGTGGCTGGCCTCAACCTCGTGTCCCTGGGCGTGAGCGGCACAAGCCAGCCCCGTGAAGCCGCCTTTCTCTTCTTCATCCTCTCCGTTGTGGTTCTTCTGTGCTGCTTCGTGGGCTACGTTCTGCTGATGCGCCATCCTCTCGTCATCAGCAATCTCGAAAAGGCAGATGCCGCCCGCATTGCAGTGAGTCCGCCTACCTGATGACCCCCTGGCGGTACCCTGGTTTTCTATCGGTGCCTGACCCCCTTTTTTTTCCTCATCGTGGCCCGACTTTTTCTCTCTCCTCACAATTTGTAAATCATGTCATCTTGTCATTTGATAGAGCACCCAAGCATCGCCTCGCAAGAACCCCGACATGTCGTCCTCCGTGGTAGGCCAGGCCCCCGCCGTCAGTTTGTTTGCTTGCCTTAGCGGCCCCATAGCTCGGGGCCTTGGTTGACATCAACATTTTTAGCTTGATTGTGACCTGCCCTGGTGCTGTGCCGGTCGCCTTGTCTGGTTGCGCCACATCATTGCCTTGCCTTTTCGCACGCATTCGTCAAAAACCTACAGAACCAAACCAAGCGCGATCGCAAGTCTCTCAAGCGCTATCGCTCCTACCTGCACTCGGAGGACGGTGCCATCCTCAGCCCCTTTCGAAAGGTACACTCTCGTCTCAATCTTCCGTGTTGCTCTGGCACCATCAGGGGATGCACATTGACTGGCACGGTGCCGCTGCCCCAATTTTATGCTTGACAGGCTTGGTTGCCCTGCGTCATGGTGTTTTGCGTTTTTTGGATCACGCTATCCATCTTCCCGGCCATTTCGGCCAGCGTCAGCTCGGTACGCCCCGCAATGCGACATGCTCTTGTTTCACAGTGCGTGGACCCATCGGCCCCCACCATCGTGCTGACGTTTGACTGCCCTTGCTCTCGCCGCAGACGTCGCCTTACGAGGAATGGCGATCGTGGTTTGTGCCTGTGTGCGTCTTTTTCCTCTTCAACTTTGGCGACTTGATTGGCCGTCTGTTGACATGGTGGAAACCCTGGCCCGAAACGGCCAACTACCGCAAGCTGCCCATCCCTGTCCTGGCCCGCGTCTTGTTTGTGCCCCTGTTTGCTCTGTGCAACGTGGCCAATGCCGATTACGTCCTGTTCAAGAATGATGCCTTCCCCGCCCTTTTCATGTTGGCCGTGGGCATCTCCAACGGCTACCTTGGCACCATGTGCATGATGATTGCCCCTTCTCTGGTGCCTCCCGGTGACGCCGAGTCGGTGGGCCAGTTCTCCGTTCTCCTTCTCAACCTGGGCCTGCTGTCAGGCAGCCTCACCGGCTTTGGTCTCAAGGCGGCCATTTGCAAGTGCAATCCCTTTAAATGAGGAGGCTGTCTTCTTGGTCACTAAAGTCTTGTTCAATTTGGTGGATTTGGGATTCTTTTTTTTTTTCTTCTTCGTCGTGTTCATGTCAGCTATTCGACTCGGCTGTACGGACAGTGCTTGCACCCGCGGAGGGACAAGGGTTTGTTGAGTCCCTCTGCTTCAGCGAACAACGCTAGCCTTTGGTTGCGAGCGCTGCCGAAAGTCACGTTTTACGTCTTGTTGAGAGTCAAGTGCTTTTCTATGGTTGCCAGGGATGGAGTGAAAGCGTCTGATGAAGCCCGGAAGAGTTGGTGGTGGCAACCACACACAATCGAATCGATCGCAATCAATGCTGGACGGGTTCATCAGAAGGGGTCAATTCATGGCGTTCAAACGGGTTAGCGAGAAGAGGAACAAGAAACAAAAATATACGGAAAAGAATATACGGGGTGAGCAGGGGCATGAAGTGGCATTGCAAAACCGTCGTAAGAGATTTCGAAAGGCCAATCCACCACCGTGAAGCAGGGCTTGCGGGCAAGTCGATTAGGCAAGGGGATGCCGGTGCTCGGATAGGCGTTACTGGCTTGTTTCGCGCTGCATGGCAGCCATGGCGAGGCGCTGGCGCTCTTCCAGGCTGGGGCCATTCCCACTGCGAGACATGGTGCTGGTCTGGGCCTGCTGCATGGCAGCCATGGCGAGACGCTGGCGATCCTCGAGGCTAGGGCCCTTGCCGGAGCCGGTGCCGGTACCGCGGCGATCAAGGGTGGAGCGACGTTCTTGGTTCATGGCGGCCATGGCGAGACGCTGGCGCTCTTCAAGGCTGGGACCCTTGCCACTACCGCCAGCGGGGGCAGCCTTGGCCTGGCTCATGGCTTGTTCCAGGAGGCGTCGGCGATCCTCTTCTGTGGGCCCACTGCTGCTCGACGCGGTGGGCGGGGCGGGCTTTGTCTCGGCCTGCTGCGCACACACAGACAGACCCAGTCAGATTGGCGGGCTGGGAGGATCAGCAGCAGGCTGGGCGAGGGCTGAAAGTGGGCGGGGACACACCTGCTGGGCTTGGCGAAGCAGCTGCTGTCGCTGATCCTCGGTGGGGCTTGTGGAGGAGCGCGAGGGTTCATCGACCTTGACAAACTTGGCAGGTTCGTTGGCATTGCGCGCCGCCTATCAGGAAAGCAGAGCTGGGTCAATGTTGGCGTATCGAGGCGTCGGCACACAAGTGGGGAGGGGGGGGAATGGGAAAGACAGACGACGGGAGGGGGGGAAAGAGAGAGAGAGAGAGGAGGAGGGAGCGGGGTTCAAAACATGAGCTCGTGAAGAAGAAAAACATACGAGGGCTTCCAGACGAAGGCGTTCAAACTCTTGTTCCTGGGCCATTTGCAGAGCTGGCAGTGGGGGGGGGGGGGGCAAGGGGAGGAAGTGCATTGCATCGTGAGGGTGTTCGGATGGGAGAGGTGGCAGGGGCGGGCGGGACCCGGCAGCCATTGGAAGAGTACCGACGTACAGCCCATCTTGGGAGCGAGCGAGTTATCGACCACATCGTTGAGACTGGAGAGGGCGGCAGCTTCCTGGTTGACGTCCTCGATGGTGGCATAAAGGGCCATCTCCGCGGGCTTGCGCGAAGGGAACGAGTAGTCTGAATCATCCGAGCTACGCGGTGAGCCGGCACAGCAGGCAACCATCATCATCAGCGACGACCCATGTGAACCACACGGCCGAGACACTACCGGCACACGCAGCAGCAGCACACGCAGCAGCAGCAGCAGTCAGAGACACACGCAGAGACAGAGCGAGAGAGGAGAGAGAGAGAGAGAGGAGAGAGAGCGAGAGGAAGAGAGAGAGAGAGGAGGGAGAGGAGAGAGAGGAGCGAGAGCGCGCGCGTCACACAAAGGGACATGACAACGAGAGGAGAGAGAGAGGGAGAGAGAGAAGCGCGGAGAGGAAGAGAGAGAGAGAGAGAGGGAGAGAGGGAGAAGACGTACGATGCCATTTTGATTTTTAGAAACTGCTTAGTAAAATAATCATAGAGACAGAGACAGATTATCTGTCCGAGCGACACCTACCGAAGAACAACTGTGCAAAACAGCAGTTTTATTCTACACACGAAATCACACTCTCATGGCATCCCGAGATGACATGATACTCGGGCTTTAACAACCCGGAGCTTGTTCGGTGTTGGAGGAGTTAAGGTCGGGTTGTCTGAGTCGAGTACCTGTATATCATGTCATTCTCGGATGCCATGACTCAAGAGTGTGACTGTGTGATAATTCAAACAGCTGTTCTGCATAGCTGTTCTTCGGTACGTGTCGCTCGGACACTTTTGATCCGACAATCATGATGAGTACATCCGGATGCACTTTGCTTGCAAACTGACTTTTGAGACCGAATGCGTGTGGATCCGTTTTACACATACATGTTAAGGTTGCGTTGCGAGGTGGTCTACGCCTCGGGGGCGACTGAAAGGACGAGGGGTTGTAGTGATTGAATCGCGCAGATGATGGGGAGGCTTGAACGTCCATCAAGTGCCACGCTAGGCTTGCTCCGTAGCGGCGTTGCAATTTTGCTGCTGCTGGCATTCGCCCGCGCCGTTGCCGCCGTGACGTCGACCTGTCATTGTGAGTGTGAGTCTGAGCGAGTACAGCATGAGCAGCAGCAGCAGCAGCAGCAGCGGGTGGAGCGGCTATGCCAGGCTTCCACAACAGAGCCCACGGGGAGTCTCGGCCTGACATTTAGCGCGGCCCTTCAGGCCCTCTGCAGCTCGCTCGTGGCTGCCCCGCGCCCGCCTCACACAGTCAGGGCGCGCCGACAACACCGCGAGGTAAAAGCAAGGCGCCCATGTTGAGGTGCGGTGGCACTTGTGGGCACTCACCCACCCGCCTACCTTGCAATCAACAGGTAGCACCGTTGCCCGTCTCGTCTCATCAACTGCTGTTGCCGGCCATACACAAGCGTGATCCCATTCAGGTGAGCGTTATGCCGCGTACGCCAATGGACCCACACATCCCTGACGCTTGCTGCCAATAAATATGCGTCCACCTCAGGTTTCAAGCGCTTCAGCACCATGGAGCCAACACTTCCCCCGCTCGCGGCGGAGTGAAGGCGACAATCAGGCCAACTGCAGCTGGTCCCTCGTGCCAACAGCAGAAGTCTTCATGGATACTGCCTACTTTACGGATGACCAGGTTCTGGTCGTGGCAGGTCCTTGGACCAACAGCTGTAATGGAAAGGTGGACTTGATGAACACGAGCAGCACCAGCATGCTAATCAGCACGGGCATCCACGCCTTCGTTGCGTCGTGCTCCACATCGACGCCTTGCGAGGCTGTAATGCAGCGCATCAAGACTCTATACATTTCCGTTGGGCTCACCCAGCCAGACGTGCAGTCTTTGCCGTTACTGCTAGCTCAACCGTTGAATCTGACGACATTTGGCCTGCGAAACCAATACGAACATGGCAACAACAGCTTTACACCCGACATTGGCAATGCTCTTCCTCAAGGCTTGCTTTGCCTGGATCTTCAGAACAACGGAGATGTAAACCTTGATTCCTTTCAGCCAACCACCGCCTACCCGCTCGTGGAGGGCGCATTAAATAACTTACACCAGCTTCAAGTGCTTAATCTACAATCCAACTGGATGACCCAGCTTCCGCCAGGGATGTTTGACAGTCTGCAACAACTTCAAGAACTGAAGCTAAGCCAAAACAACCTGAATGGATTGCCGCCCGGTGTTTTTGAGCGCCTGCAGAGTCTGAGACACCTTGACTTGAGCGCAGCTTGCGATAATAATCTATCCAGCACGGCTTTGAATGGGCTGGCCGAGCTGCTATTCCTGGATCTCAGCTTCCTGCGTGTTTCGCTCGACTCGGCAGGCTTTCGTGGCTTATTCCGACTTGAGACACTCAACATGGAATCCACCACCTCCTCGTTTGCTGCAGGCGCCTTTGATGATTTGCATCAGCTGCAAAGTCTTGCCATGAAAAACAACGATCTGACTTCTCTTCCGAGTGGCCTCTTTGACCACGTCTACCAGCTGCAGACCCTCGACCTATCTGAGAACAGCCTAGCGGCCCTCCCAGAGGGCTTCTTCGACCACGCCTGCCAGTTACGGACACTCAATTTTAACGCGAACAGGCTGACGAGCCTCCCAGTCGGCCTGTTGGACTGCACAGGACAACTGCAAAGCATCAAGCTAAACCAAAACAGCCTCACTTCGCTCCCGACGGGGCTTTTCGCCGCTGCCAGCCAGCTACAAGTGGTCGAGCTTGCTGAGAATGCGCTGACGGCGCTTCCAGCTGGCATTTTTGAGCGCGCAAGTCAGCTGCAGACGCTTCATTTGAACAAAAATGGCCTCGCAGCTCTCCCCACCAGCGTTTTTCAGGATGCGACCCAACTTCGGAAGCTGAACTTGGAAGAGAACGTATTAACCACTCTCCCGGATGGCGTTTTCAGCACCACGTTGCATCTCCAGACTGTGACGTTGAACAACAACCACCTCACATCAATTCCTGCTGGCCTATTTGCAAACACGGGTGAGCTGCAATCCATCAAGCTAGACAACAATCGCCTGACCGTCCTTCCGGATCGGACCTTTGGCAAGTCGAATCTCCTGCAACGGCTTTCTTTAACTTACAATCGCCTCACTAGGATTGAGGCCAATGGCTGGGATAGCCTCAGCCAACTGCAGCAACTAGATTTGGCAGAAAACTGCCTCTCGGCCCTTCCCAAGGGCATCTTCAACTCGCTTAGTCAATTGCAATCTCTCGTGCTAGCCAACAATGCGCTTGCGGGCCTCGCACCTGGGATGTTTGACCACATGCGCCAACTGCAGCGGCTGAACTTGAATGGAAATAGCCTCACTCTCCTGCCCAGCCATGTATTTGCTGGAACGCCCAACTTGCAAGAATTGAGGATGACCGCCAACCCCATTGGAACGCTGCCAAAAGACTGGCTTACGGCCTTGACCAACCTCGTATCCCTGGACATTGCCAACTCTCGGCTCACCCAGCTGGACCTTGATCTTTTGCATATGCCTGACCTGAAAGGTCTTCGCATTGGCCGCGATGATTGCCCAACAAATTACGCTGTGCATCTGAACTTTGCGTCTGCTGCACGGCTCCAACAACTCGATCTCACGGGCGCCACCGTATCAGGCCTTGATAATTTGGCTCAGCACCATCTGACGGAACTTGGACTTGATTTGTCCCTGGATACCCCGACGCTTGCTTTTGAAGTCACCTACCCAGATCTAGTTGGACTGACAATCTCGTGCTTCAAGCGCACAACGTCGTTACGGCTCGACTTGCCACCCGGGTCACAACTCTCAACGCTCCAGATCAATCGCATGCCTAACCTCAGATCCATCTCCCTGGGTGCGGGTTTGCCTGCCTTGAGGTTGTTCAACGTGTCCTCCAATCCGCAGCTGTCGGTGGTGACATGGCCTCAGGCGAACCAACTCGATGTTTCTCAAACCAACGTTTCGTGGTCGCCCCATCTATGCCAACGGGCTGGGACGCACTATCTTGCGGCCTTGGCCATGGTCCAGCCGTTTGATTGGCCACAGGCGCTTCAACATTGCCTCAATGTTGGTACCAAGATCATTGACTTTTCGGAAAACCATATTCTTGACGTTGAAGCCATTGCCGGCGTCTTCGCCTCACGAGTTTTCATTGGCAATTCTGACGCAAAGGGGTGCATCTACTATTTCTTGGCCGACGGCTCAACACCGGTATGCGGCTACGAGGATCTCCCCACTCTGCAATTGCGCGGTGTGCCCTTGCAGTGCGGCCTGCAGCCCACCACGGACCTTGTGGTTCAATGGGACGGAACAGAAGCGCAAACGTTTGGGGAGCAAAGCTTTCAGTGCGAATGTTCGCCGGGCTATGAAATGACGGGCGAGCCTACGTCGCACCGTTGCACGCCAAAGCCTCCCCCAGTGTACCGGCGACCGTGGTTCGTCGCCCTCATGGTGATGCTTGGCTTTGGCTTATTGGGCGGCGTGGTGGCGTTCATACAGCGCTACCGGCGGCGATTGCGGCTTACAAAAGAGTCACACGAATATGAGCGCGAGCTGTTGTCACAAGCTTACCTTGAGGATGTGGCCGAACTGAAGGAAGCGTGGCGCATCCTACGGTCTGAGATCGCATTGGAGGAGCGAATTGACGGCGATTCGCCGGGTGCCTTTGGCGAGGTGTGGCGGGCCCAATGGCAGGGCTTTTCCGTGTGCGTCAAGGTGCTTAAAGCATCGGCCACCCTGGACACGGCAGCAGTGGAAGATTTTCAGAAGGAGCTCGAGCTCTTGCAAAGAACGCGGCACCCGCAACTAGTGCGATTTTTTGGAGCTGGTGAAGGCGCTTTTGATGGACAGGCGGGCGTCCCTTTTCTGGTGCTGGAGCTTGTGTCCTTGGGCTCGCTTCGTTCGGTCTTGCGGGGCTGTCAGCCACGTGATCTGAATCTGTCGCAGCGATTGCTGATTCTGCGTGACGTGGCGACAGGGTTGGCCTACTTGCACGAGCTTGGCCACGCTCACCGAGATGTGAAGGCGGGCAATGTGTTGATAACCAAACAATTTCGTGCCAAAGTGACAGATTTTGGATCGGTCAAGCTGCGTCAGCGTGCGTTGCTATCGCGCACGCAACTCCAGAGGGGTCCTGTCGTGCTGGACGGAGAGGCAGCGATGATTGAAATCGGAGACAGGCGGGAGCAGAGCTTTGCTGTTGGCACGCCGCTGTACATGGCCCCAGAGGTGCTGACGACGGGCCGTAACGGCGGCTACCCGGCAGACGTGTTTGCTTTTGGCGTGGTGATGTGGGAGACACTGACTGGACAAGCACCAGACCTGTGTCTGCAAGAAGGCAAACGGCGGGGGCCCTTGATGACGGTCCTCTCCCAGCTGCTGGAAGCTGGCAAGCGACTGGACACTGACAGTGTGCTCACACGCTGTCCTGACGTCCCCAAGACGGTGGTGACACTGATGCACGCGTGTTGGACCTTGGACCCCACGACCCGCCCTACGCTGAAGCTTGTTCTGATGCAGCTGGAGCAAGCGTCATAGGTGTTGCCTGGACACTTTTGAAATATTCTTCGACTCTTCCTGTATCAGGCAGGCCGTTCTGTGTGCTGTGTGCTGTTTGCTGTTTGCTGTGTGCTCGGTGCTGTGATATGCTATGCTATGCCGTACTATTGTCGTCCTGGTCAAAAAAAGGCAGAACAAAACAGAAATCAAGCGATGATGGCAAAAGACAAAAGCTACTTTCGGTCGGCTGGGCCGCACTAAGTTAACACTCACACAATGTTTACCGGGCTTTCTTAACAAGCCCAAACGTGAACAATCAGACATCATCCTGTAATCATCGATCCCAATCACCAGGACGGTAGCTTTCAGCGTTTTCTAGTAGGGTCCAGACCCGCGTTGATACTTGTAATTGAAAAATCCAGCCCGAAGCAGAAAGGCCTGGGGCTTCATGGACGGTCTTCGGGCTGTTGGCAACGACCACTGCGAGGTTGGGGCCACGTTTGAGGGCACCGTTGATAATGGTGTCGAGGTGCGGAGGGAAAGGTGGTGGTTTGCTTGAGCAGGAGCGGCTTGAACCAAGTGTCCACCACCGCCACAACAGAGGCCGTGATCTAATGGAGGGTATGTGATGTTATTCGTTGTGAGTGGATTGGATGTGGAGAGGAGTTTCGGGTGGGAAAGCGCGTTGCGAACACAAGGAAGGAGAGGGAACTCACCTCGAAGGTGGGAGTAGGGCTGGGTAGGAACGGCAATCAGGCGGAAGGAAGTACACGTGTAGGCGGTGCGAGAGGTTCAGATGATTGTGCAAGGCGTGCCTGGGGGGCGGCAAAAACAGGCGTCAATGCGTCACCATGTCCGTATCGACGTGCCAAATCAAGAGCCGTGTTGCCATTCTGGAAACGCGACGACAGTCCAAAACGATTGAAATATGTGAGCGTGTGCTTGAAACGCACGCACGAGAGGCAAGGTGCAGGGAAGAGATGGGCAGAGGGGAACAAGCAGTAGCAGCCAGTAAGGGACCGAAGCGGGAGGTACTGACGTCGTTCTTCGCTTCAGCATCGGCGCCGTGGTTCAATAGCATCTCCACAACCTCCACATGACCACTACTGCAAGCATAGTGCAGTGGCGTATAGCCATCCTGTAGGTAAATGCATCCGCATCACGTACAGGTACATGACCTTCACGTGTTAGCTCAACAAAGCATTACAGCTGAAAAAGAGAGGAAGAAAGGGCATAGCGAATCGACAGCAAAGCGTGGCCACAAGGGAAGAAGAGGGAAGTACTGACGTTGGCCTTGGCTTCAGCATCAGCGCCGTGCTTCAACAGCATCTCCACCACTTTCACAAGACCCCTATTGCAGGCACCGTGCAGGGGTGTATCGCCGTCCTGTGGGTTGATGCATCAAAATGACGTACAGGTACAACATCACCATGTGTTAGCTAAAATCGGTGTGCCACGCAGGCAAGATGATCAAACATCAAAGTGTCGGAGGAAGAGGGAGACACCGACGTTGTCTTTGGCTTTGGCATCAACGCCGTGCTTTAACAGCATCTCCGCAACCTTCATATGACCGTTGATGCAGGCCCAGTGCAGTGGGGTCCAGCCAATCTGTGGGTTGATGCACCCGCATCATGTACAGATTCGGCATCATCCTGTGTTAGCTCAAAGTATTACAGTTGGCGTATCAGAAGAGGAAGAGCGAGGGTAAGGCGAATCAACAGCCCAGCCGAGCCAGACGGAGGGCGGTACTGACGTCGTTCTTGACTTCAGCATCGGCATTGTGCTTCAACAGCGTCTCCACCACCTCCACATGACCGCTACTGCAGGCCCAGTGCAGTGGTGCGAAACCAGTCTGTGGGTTGAGACACCACCACCACCATCATCATCACATACAGGTATAGCTTGAGCATCATCCTGTGTTAGCTCGAAGTATTACACTTGGTGTCTCAGAAGAGGGAGAGCGAGGGCAAGGCGTATCAACAGCCAAGAGCAAATACTGACGTCGTTCTTGGCTTCGGCATCAGCGCCGTGCTGCAACAGCATTTCCGCCAACTCCACATGACCGTTACTGCAGGCAAAGTGCAGTGGTGTAGCGCCATCCTGCACCATCATCACCGGAGCAGCAGCGGCATCATGTGTGGTCCATGTCATAACACCATCATAACGGATCAAGAGGCA
Organism: Monosiga brevicollis MX1; assembly: GCF_000002865.3. Taxonomy (NCBI): domain Eukaryota; class Choanoflagellata; order Craspedida; family Salpingoecidae; genus Monosiga; species Monosiga brevicollis. Next base: position 47,668 of record NW_001865067.1, read on the forward strand.
CTTCATAGCATACGAACATCGCTTTTGTAAATGGTAGCGGATCGAATGCGTTGTGGGTCCCAACTGTCCAACAGCTGCAACGCCTCTTGGAGATCGGATGCACCACACGCATGATACAGCTGCACACCATCAGCCGAACTCATCATGACGGGTTCAAAACCTGTCACCAATAATCTCATGAGACCCCTCCAAAGCCAACAAGTTGGACTGGTGCAACTGTGCGTTGCACCACCATCAGCCGTCTCGCCTCCTGCCCTTTAAGCTGCCGTTAACGAAGAGCCTTTGATCGTAACGACAAGTGCAAATGCTGAATCGGAGAGGGGAAAATTAATTTTCGAGGATGGTAAAGAAAAAGAGAGAGAGAGGTAATGTCAGACGAAAGAGGCACATGCACAACAGCTGTTGTGGTTGGCATGGCTCGATTGGGAGCTCCTCGATTGGTTGTGGAAGATGTGTGGTAAGATCTTGGGAGGCGCTCAGTCATCTGTGCGGAGGTTTGGGGGGAACTGTTATGTCCTGTGTCGGGACAGTGTACCGACTCGATTCTGAATTTGGTAGGTTGTCAGCTCAAACACACCCCTACATTCATCTCTAAATGTTGATCATCGTTTGCCTGGATCTCTGAATTTAGCTTTGATTTACTTGATCAACAATTCTCAATCTAATAAACTCTCTGGGTGTATCACCACCCAACCGGCTCATCTCTTTTCAGTGAAGGACCTCCATCTCCCGTTGACAACGCTTTTGTGTGTGTGACGGTTGAACGCTTCACGCTTCAACTTCTCTGCCTCTGCTATACATGCTCAAACTTGATGATTCTCTAGCAGGTCATAGCATCCACGCCAATGTCTCTACTCATCAAACAACATCCTCTTCCTCTCTCTATTTCCGCTTCTTATCCCAAGCTAAACCCATCGCAAGTCCAATCACACCTCTCAATCACCAGCCCCCTTCATCCCCTCTCTCTACACCCTCCATCCCATCACGCCTCCCTCTCTCCCCCTCTCCCCCCATTTCAATCCTCTCTCTCTCTCTCTCTCTTCAACGACCTCGAGGTACTCTCGACCGACGACGACGCCGGCGCTCTGAGCTGTGCCGTGTGTGTGCCGTGTGTGCCGTGTGTGTGCCGTGTGTGCCGTGTGTGCCGTGTGTGCCGTGTGCCGTGTGCTGTGTGCCGTGTGTTGTGTGCTGTATTTGCCTCCCTAGCTCGAGGCTTCTTCCTCGTCTTGCTCTGTTGCAACCCCCCGCTGCTTTTGGCTCTTCCTCTCTCTCTTTCTCTCTCTCTCCCTTGGGCTTTCCGAGTCCTTTCGGCCGTCATATCGCGTTCGTTTCTCGGTTTCATTCGGTCGGCGACCGTGCTCGCCTTTGGCTGTTTGACGCTCCCTGGTACTCCCCTCCCGCTCATCAACACACACCAGCACACACAGACACAGACACAGACGGACACACACACTCGTGGGTTTTGTCGCTGACGCTCACAATTTTTCGACGCCGCACTCTCCCAAAGGACTGGGCTGGGGAGGGCCTTGGTTGCTTCCCTCAGAGCGCCTGCAAGTGCGCGCACGCCTTCCCTTTCGCAGGCCCCCCCAGGAGCAAGAACCAGATTCTGACGCGGAATCGATCAGACATCACCACCAATTCCAATGCCGGCGCCGGCCATGGGCCGCCGGCGATGGCGCCATCTGACGCCAGCTGCCTCGTGGCCCCTGCTGGCCTTGGTCCTTGTGCTTCATCTTCTGACCCAGACGGTCAATGCCAACACCGGCTGTACCGTCTCAAACTGCACCTCTGGCCAGTATTTTGCCATCGACACTGAACTTTGTGCACCTTGTCCCTCTGGCTACTAGTGCGTTTCGCCTGCCTTCATGCTGCATCCGACTCCGACTCAGACGCCGCCCCCCAGCTAGCGACTGTTCTTTCTTCTGGTCTCACCCGCTTGACCTGCCCCTCTCCCGCATCCTCCTCCCACAGTTGTCCCGATGACACCTTTGCTCTTACGCCATGCCCAGAGGGCACTTACAACCTGCTCACCAGCTCTACCAACATTGAGGATTGTCTGGTTCGTGATCCAAGTCGGCTCGCTCACCCTGACTCGCGCCTCTCCTTTGCGCGATTTTTTTTTCTTGTGCCTCACAGCCTTGACCGGTTTTCGCTCGATCCAGCCTTGCCCTGCTGGCAGTACAAGTCTTGGTGCCGCTGCCGCTTGTACCTCATGCACCGCCGGTTCATATCAAAACGAGACCGGGATGAGCAGCTGTCTTGTACGCAACCCCCCTTGCACCCCCCCAGTTCCAACCGCACCAGCCAGCTAGAAGGCAAACATTGACAAAGCCTCATCTCAATCATGTTTCCCATAGACTTGCCCGGCTGGATCGTCATGCTTGGACCCCAGCCTTGTCGAGCCTTGCCCTGCCGGCACGGCCAGTGCGGCTGGCCAGGCGGGGTGCACGAGCTGTGCAGCTGGGTACTACGCCGACACGGCGGGCGCTTCAGAATGTACCGTCTGCCCGGCTGGTTCCAGCTGTGCTGACCCCTCGGTGCTGCCCGTCGAGTGTGCTTTGGGCGAATATAGTACAGAGGGCTTGGTCACCTGCCTGGCCTGTCCTGCGGGCTTTCGCTGCTCTGAGGCAGAGACATCAGAGCCTCTTGCGTGCTCGTCGGGCACCTATGCCTTGAGCGGCTCGAGCACATGCAGTAGCTGCCCTGTGGGATACATGTGTACGGCCACCAACACGGTCCCGACGGCGTGTGAGAGCGGCTACTATCAAGATCAAACGGGACAGACATCATGCAAGATCTGCCCAGCTGGCAACGAGTGTACCAACAAGAATGCAACCTCGCTGTGCCCTGCCGGCACGGCCAGTGCGGCTGGCCAGGCGGGGTGCACGAGCTGTGCAGCTGGGTACTACGCCGACACGGCGGGCGCTTCAGAATGTACCGTCTGCCCGGCTGGTTCCAGCTGTGCTGACCCCTCGGTGCTGCCCGTCGAGTGTGCTTTGGGCGAATATAGTACAGAGGGCTTGGTCACCTGCCTGGCCTGTCCTGCGGGCTTTCGCTGCTCTGAGGCAGAGACATCAGAGCCTCTTGCGTGCTCGTCGGGCACCTATGCCTTGAGCGGCTCGAGCACATGCAGTAGCTGCCCTGTGGGATACATGTGTACGGCCACCAACACGGTCCCGACGGCGTGTGAGAGCGGCTACTATCAAGATCAAACGGGACAGACATCATGCAAGATCTGCCCAGCTGGCAACGAGTGTACCAACAAGAATGCAACCTCGCTGTGCCCTGCCGGCACGGCCAGTGCGGCTGGCCAGGCGGGGTGCACGAGCTGTGCAGCTGGGTACTACGCCGACACGGCGGGCGCTTCAGAATGCACCGTCTGCCCGGCCGGTTCCAGTTGCTCGAACCCGGCTTCTTCGCCCTCGCTCTGTGCAGCTGGGGAATATAGCCTTGATGGTTCTACTGTGTGCAGTCCTTGTCCAAGTGGCCACGCATGCCCGATAGGCAATGTCTCGGCCCCCATCCCCTGTTCCAGTGGAACATATTCTTTGGGTGGTGGTTCCTCCTGCGACGACTGTCCGGTGGGCTACCGATGTGCCGTGACCACAACGAGTCCAGTGTCATGTGACGTTGGGTATTTTCAAAATCAAACGGGTCAAACAACGTGTGAGGTGAGTTCATGCTCCGGTTGTGGACATGGGGCGTGGCGCAGGGCGTGAGCATTCTTCGCAATCTTTAGACTCTCATCTGTTGTTGCTTTTTTCGATGATTGACCATCCTGTGCTCAGGTCTGCCCGGCCGGATACAAGTGCCTCAATCGGAATGCGTCGACACAGTGCCCTGCAGGAACGGCCAGTGTCGCTGGCCAGGCGGGCTGCACCAGTTGTTCCTCGGGCTTTTACGCCGACTCGCCAGGCGCTTCCGAGTGCTTGATTTGTCCAGCAGGGGCTTTTTGTGTGGACGCCAGCACGTCACCCGTGTCCTGTGCCGCGGGCGAGTACAGCACAGCAGGTCTCACGTCCTGCCTGCCGTGCCCGGTGGGCTCTGCCTGCCCGACCGGCAACGTAGCTACACCCACTCCATGCACCAGCGGAACCTATACCACTGGTGGTGCTTCGACGTGCGCTGCTTGCCCAGTTGGCTTTCGATGCCCTCTCACCGACAGCCTCCCCATCTCATGTGATGAGGGATACTTTCAGAACCAAACTGGCCAAACGTTGTGTCAGGTCAGCCGTCTTCTTCCTGCCTTGAGTTTTTGTTTTTCAAGCGCTTTGCCGCCGTTCGCTGCCCTCACAACTGTGCACTTGAATATCAATTCAGATCTGCCCATCGGGATACGAGTGCTTGAATCGCAACGCGTCTACCCCTTGCCCCACGGGTACAGCCAGCGTGGCTGGCCAAGCAGGCTGTACAAGTTGTGCCGCGGGGTATTACAGCGCAACCATCGGCTCCCAAAGCTGTATCGAGTGTCCGGCTGGGCACGCTTGTGCAGACGCAACTGTAGAGCCCGTGGCGTGTAGCGCTGGTCAGTATAGCGTCGCTGGACAAGTCACATGTCAATCATGCCCGGCCGGTTTTGCCTGTCCTTCCTCGGCCACGACAAGCCCCGTGGCCTGTGCAAATGGCACCTACGCTGCACTGGGTGCGTCAGAGTGTGCGGCCTGCCCGGCCGGCTACACTTGTGTTCAGGCAGATGCCGTCCCTGTTGGTTGTCCAGATGGCTATTACCAAAATGAAAGTGGTCAAACCACGTGCAAGGTCTGTTACACTGTGCGCCGTCATCTGCACCACTGCCAGTCATAACAACTCAATGCTGACACCATACCCTGATGCATTGCTGACTCACAGGCCTGTCCCGAGGGACACGAATGCCCCACGGCGACCACCGTGCAGCCCTGTGCGATTGGATACTACAGCCCTGCTTTTGAGTCTGCCTGTCAGGCGTGTGCAGCCGGATTTTTTGCCAACGAAACTGGCCTGTCCTCCTGTTTGGCCTGCGAGGCTGGCTATTATTCCACATCTGGTGCACACGAATGCACCGCTTGTCCAAGTACGCCCCCTGTCGCACCCGCCCGTTCCCGTGGTCAATGTCGCGGCCCACGGCTTTGCAGTCGTCGCGGCCTCACAGCACCTTCCCCGCCGTAGCCGGGACCTTTTCGCGAGGTGGTGCCACCAATTGCACCATGTGCGCAAGCGGCTACATTGCCACAGCTCAAGGATCGTCAGCTTGTTCAGCTTGTCCTGCTGACTATTACTGCCCGACTGCAGACGGAGATCCCGAGGCATGCCCAGCCGGTACCACGTCAGACGGTGGCAGTGCCTCTTGCACGTCCTGCCCTGCGGGAATGCAATGCCTTGAGGGTCAAACACCTTCGTTCTGCGATCTGGGTGACTATGCAGTTGATGGCACATGTTACCCCTGTCCTACTGGCAATTACTGCCCGTCTCCCGTCGTTGACCCGGTGAGTGTACCTGTCTTGTCTCAAATGCATTTTACGAGCCTCGTTTGCTGTACCATGGGTCTCAGACCTCCAAAACACGCGTCAACTCCTGGATATTGACTTTATGCATGTCATTTTAGATCCCTTGCCCATCTGGCTTTTATGCCAACGAGGAGGTGAGCTTACCGGCTCCGCTTCTTTGGTTGAATTGGGCTAGCCGGTTCCATCTCACTGCATCTGGATCGTTTTCTGCCGCCATCTTGTAGGGGAGCTACTCTTGCCACAGCTGCCCGGCAGGACACTCCTGTTTGAACACGAGTGCTGCACCAGAGGCGTGTGCTGCCTACACCTTTAGCTTGGCCGGACAGGCCAGCTGCACCACGTGTGATGCGGATAGCTACAGTGCTAGCGGTGAGTTTGCGCCGTGTTGCATCTCTACATCGCCTCTCCCAAAGTCAAAAATGTTTGTCACTGATACTTTTTGCAACGACAGGTGCCTCGTATTGTCGACCATGCCCCGCGGGCTACAGCTGCAGCGCACCCGCGGCTCCCACCCAGTGTGCCGCTGGCACTTTTTCACACGATGGCCAAGCAACTTGCGCTGCATGCGCTGCGGGCACCTACAGCCTCGTTGGTGCATCTCTTTGCCTCCCCTGCCCTGCTCACCATCACTGCGCTGTGCCTGGTACGGGCCCAGTGGCATGTGCCGATGGCTTCTATTCCACGGGTATGGCCGTCGTATGCTCTCGCATGTCGCTCGTTGGCTCGCTGCCGCCAAACCTTGTGTCCTTTGCTCAATGCATCCCATATATTGTGTGCATCGGCAGGTGGTACCGTGTTGGCGTGCTCTAGCTGTCCTGCTGGTTTTGCCTGTATCAATAGCACCCTGCCTTCACCTTGCTCTGCCGGCACCTATGCGCTTGGGGGGGCACACGAGTGCACTGCCTGCCCAGTGGACCATGCTTGCGTGTCCGTTTCCTCAGCACCCGTGGCCTGCGCGTCTGGATACTATTCGCCTGCGGGTCGCAGTGATTGCATGTTATGTCCAGCTGGCTACGCATGCCAGAGTGGTGTGGTCACATTGTGCAACTTGGGCACTTTTTCGGGGGTTGGCGATCTCACGTAGGTGCACGCCTCTATTCGCGGCACCCACCGCCGTTGGTTTCTTGCGACTCTGCTCTCATCTTTTGCGCCGACCGTTTGAAAATTTCAGCTGTCAAAATTGCACGGCGGGCTCTGCTTGCTACGATCCCATGGTTACGCCTGTACCGTGCCCAGGTACTTTTTTTTTTTCTTTCGATCGTATTGTGGGTATATTTTGTTGTCTGTGCTGACACTGCTGGCTGGCCTACCATGCCCTACGCAGATGGCACGTATGCAGAGACGGGCTCCACCACGTGCACCCCCTGCCCAGCTGGCCATGAATGCCCGGCACCAAGCTTGGCACCTGTGGCCTGTGCTGCTGGCCAGTACAGCCCGGCTGGTTCAACGTCTTGCCTCAGGTTTGCGCACCCAACAGGCTTGTTCTTATTATTATTATTTGTTTTTTCCCCGGTATCGGTTTTTATGATTCTTTCAAGCTCCCATCTCACTCCAATCCCGCTTGGCCTTAGTTGTCCGGCTGGTCACGCCTGCTTGGATCCAACAGAAGGACCTCAAGTGAGTGCACCACTTGACAACGACAACTCTCGTAGCGGTCACAATGAAAAATGACCACATGTATATCCATGCTTCATTCGGACCTCATCAGCTCTTTTCATGACTCTCCAACCCAGGTCTGTGCCGCTGGCACCCAGGCTTCGGTTGCACAAAGTAACTGCACGGCGTGTCCCGGTGGTGTGGCTTGTCCTTCAACTGCAGATGCTGCAATGAACATGGTAACAACACTTGAGCATGCACTTGCTTAACAGAGATTTGGTAATCTCACCACGCTGATTTTATTTCATCGATATTTCTATTCATCTTGGCATTTTTTTTTGCACACGACTGCAGGCGTGCTCCGCTGGCTACTACTCGGGAAGTGGAAATGCTACTTGCACCGCATGCCCAGCAGGCGGTGCCTGCCCAGATGCCACTGTTGACGGAGGTGCCTTCGTGGCCTGCTCGGCTGGCGAGTTTGCACTCGGTGCTGCAACAACCTGCACGGTATGGACTGAAAAGCGTGTCTATTAGACCCCCGCCTCCTTTTTTTTGATTTTCGTCTCTAACATTTCTGTCTCTTTGACACGTGTGCTACTGGCCCATAGGCCTGTCCAGCAGGCTGGCAGTGTCCCAACACTGATGGAAGCGGCAACGCTCGGTGTGCCATCGGATATTTCTCCGAAGGATCTGCCACGGCCTGCTCGCCATGTCCTGCCGGATTCGCCTGCCCCTATCAAGATCAAAATGCCACTGAGGCGTGCGACCCGGGCTGGTACTCGCTGGCCGGCCAAGCCGAGTGTCTGGTGTGTTCCTTGGCTCACATGCTCAGCCCTTGTTGATAATTGGACCCGACTGCTTTTGCAGCTCGATCGACACACTCATCATTGTTATTGACGACGCTTGCATAGGCCTGTCTGCCTGGCTTTGCCTGTCCCTCGACCTCGGCGGCCACTATGGTCGAGTGTGGGGATGGTACCTACTGGACCGGCCCCGCGACTGCCTGCAAGGCCTGCCCAGCCGGACATGCATGTCCTTCCCCGTATGCAGCGCTGGTCCTCAACTGCGAGGCTGGCACCTATAGTGAAGGAAGCCAGACTTTGTGCACGGTGCGCGCCATCTTCTCGTCTGGCCTGATAGTTGTCTTGCCGCCATGATGATAGGCTCTGACCAATTGTACTGCGTGCCCCTCCCCCCACTTAGGTTTGCCCTGCCGGCTCATTTTGCGCAAATACCAGCAGCACCCCAGTGGATTGTCCAGCGGGCACATATAGCTCCTCAGGCAGCGTCGTATGCCAGGTAGGGCCAATTGCTACTGTGCCTCTTGACCCCTCGTCTCCGAATCAGAGTGATAACATTGTCGACATGTGATTGATTATCCTTCTGTTCACTTTGACGTGTTGACTTGCGTATAGCCCTGCCCTGCCGGATACGAGTGCAGTGATGCCTCAATCGACCCCGTCATGTGTGCCGTCGGTAGCTTCAGCTCCGGCGGCGCCACCAGTTGCACAGCATGCCCAGCTGGTAAGTGTCGGGCGTGCAGTGTTTTCTGTATCATTGCCGGAAAGACCATCCTCTTCATTCTTTCAAAGCGACTGGATCGTAAAATAAGCCCACTGCTCACTGGCCGTAATTCCAGGATACGTTTGTTCGGAGGGCAGTGTTGTCAATGGCACCGCCTCGGAGCGGTGTGACCCCGGCTTCTACTGCACTGGCGCTGTTGGTGAGTTGCGCATCGGGCATCTGAAATGCAAATGTCGCTTCCTTTTCACTGCATAGCCCATGTGGCGTCTGCCTTAGAATACGGTTGCCCGATTGGAACATACTACCCTGCAAGCGGTGAGATGGACAGGCTTGCGTCACCAGTAGCACTTGAGCGGATTGTGCGGCTTGGTGGTTGCCTCACCATGTTTTGAATGACATCCTGCCTTATCACAGGCGCAACAGCAGCCACCGACTGTTTGGTGTGCCCGCAGGGATACAGCTGTCCGGCAGGCACGGGCGTTGTAGGCCCTCGGCACCTCTGCCCCCGCGGTCATTATTGCCGTGGCTCGCCTTCAGTGAGTCGCCCCAAGTTGTCGATGAACTCAATATGCCAGCTTTATCAACTCACGCTATTCACTGCCTGCATTGTAGACCAGCTCTGCATCCGTGGTGGCTTGCTCCGCTGGAAGCTACAACCCAGAGGTTAGGCATGGCACATGAAGTTTAGATTCTTGCCATGTTTGCCTTTGCGGAATTCTCACCTGACGTCATGCCTTTGCAGCTCGGTGCAAGTGAACCGTCGGCGTGCCTGGCTTGTCCTGTTGGATTTTATTGTCCAGGTACATGAAGGACCAGAAATGATTGGTTTAGGCACTCTTCTTTGCTCACTGGGCTATGTGCACCCGATAGCTGGCTCGGAAGAACCAGCCTTGTGCTTAGCAGGCCACTACTGTCCCGTATCTTCCGGGTTGGTCTTACTCTGCACTTTGATCCTTCGATTCAACAGCCCATGCGTTCCGTTTTTTTCATTCTAACGTGACTTTTCATGGTTGGCCCAGGTCACCTACCGACTGCCCAGCCGGCACCTTTGCCAATGTTACAGGCGCCACAACGATCTCGCATTGTGAAAGCTGTCCAGAGGGCCATTACTGCGAATCAGGCACTGCTGTACCCACGCCGTGCCCTGCAGGTGTGCTTTTCGCATACTTCTTTCGCTCTTCCGCATATTTGCCTGTTTCTAAACTATCGTGTTCTCGCCGCGCACCGGAAACAGGATCTTATCGCTTGGCAACCGATGGCGCATCCGAAAACGATTGCACTACTTGCACGCCAGGTTTTGCTTGTCCCAGTCAAGGTGCGTTTATTGAGCCTTGGCTCGCTGAGCTACAATGTCATTGCTGACAGTCAAATTTTTAATCTTTTTCTCTTTTAAAACACAATTCAGGAACAATCACGCCCACGGTTCGCTGTGAGCCTGGTTACTATTGCCCAAGTGGTAGCACGAGCGCGCAGCAAGTGCCGTGCCCGGCTGGCACCATGAATAACTACCACAACGGTGTGTGTGCAGCTCGGCTGTTTGACCTGTGTGCCCTGTTGCTGCTGTCACTGTCTTTGAAGTATCAGCGCAACCTCACTCAATCTGTTCTGTTTCTGCAGCAACAACGGAAACGGATTGCTACGCGTGCCCCGAGCGCAAAGCTTGCCTGACCGGAACTGGCGGCTCAATCACAACGCCACTCCCTTGTGCGCCAGGTTTGTTTCAGAAACGCAAACTCAATGCTGACATTAGCATGACTCGAGCACAATGACCATTTGGTCATCACACCTCATAACGCATCCTCGACCGACCGGATAGGCCACTATTGTCCGCAGGGCACTCCGACTCGCACGAGTTATCCATGCGTGGCTGGTAAAGACATTCGAGTCCCCTGCTGCCAGACTGCTGCACCGGTTTGAATTGCTCACATGACACACGCACCCTCTCCTCAACAGGCTCGTACAGCAACCTCACCAACCTCGTGTCGCAAGCGGAATGCACTGCTTGCCCAGGTGAAGCTTGAAGACCTGGCTTTGCGTGTTTTTGTTCCTCACGCAACCCTTTCTTCTTTCTCGGCCCTCGTCTCGTGCTCTGACCCCCGTGCTCCTGCCGCGCTGTGACCTGTCAGCGGGATCCTATTGCTTGGAGGGCGCAACTGCCGCAAGCGGTCTTTGCAGCCGCGGGTATTATTGCCCAGCTTCTTCAAGCTCCCCGACCGCCTACCCCTGCCCAGCAGGAACCTACTCGAACGCTTCTGGCCTCACAGCAAGTGAAGGTCCGTAAACAGCATGGCCAGTCTTGCTTATCTCATTACTTCTCAAAGTGTCCCCGTCTGTGGATGAGCTTATAATGTTGTGTTCTTTCAGAATGTCAAACTTGCGTGGCTGGCAACTACTGTCCAGAAGCATCAACCGAACCAACGCCATGTGGCACGGGCCGCTACAATCCCAATGCGGGAGCTGCCGATTCAACCAGTTGTCTTGCTTGTCCTGCGGGCTCATATTGTCCATATACGACCACCGTCGAAACCATCGCTTGCGCCATGGGCAACTACTCAGCTGCCCAAGCCGCTCTATGCTCGGTACAATTTCCAGCGAGCTCGGCGTGTTGGGCTGCAAACATGCCTCCCAGTTCATACCAGCTCACTTTCTGATGCCTTCTGACCCGCTGTTGAGTAGGTGTGTGCAGCAGGCTATTATTGTCCTACCACTGGGCTCTCGCTGACGGTTATGGAGGCACAGTACATCTGCCCGGCGGGTATGAAGACGCACCTGTTTCTGCACAAAGCTGCTAGCGCTTTCTGCAATGCACTGTGCTTCCCTGCTGCGAAGATTCACTGTAGTGTCGTCTGGTGTGCTCAGGTCTCCACTGCCCTGAGGGGTCAAGTGCCGAACCAGACCTTGTTACAAACAAGTGCCCGGCCGGGTACGTACCTCGCCACCAAGCCGCTGTTGACTTTGCTTAGATGGTTGTTAGGTTTTTTTTTTTTTTTTGTTTTTTTTTTTTGTTTTTTTTAATAATGAAAGACTATAACATGCACCCATTAGCTACTTTTGCCCCGCTGGAAACTTGGAAGCCGAGCCCCAGGCTTGTCCGTCCGGCTACTATTCACCGGCAGTTGGCCTCAAGCAAGAAAACGAGTGCATTGAGTGTCCTCCCGGTTTGTGCCCTCGTCTCTCATTACACATTTGCATTGGGCTATTTTATGCTCAACTTTTTTGTATCTTATTTCTCTTAACCGAACGCATAGGTTACTACTGCAATGGCGAGGCACTGACTAGTCCAGTCGCTCTATGTCCAGCGGGCTATTTTTGTGAGGCGGGAACAGGTGCTGCCAACTCATCATCGTGTCCCGAGGGTTTCTACAACCCCCAGACCGGTCGTCAAAGCTCGACTGCATGCGCAGCATGCCCCTCTGGATTTTACTGTGAAGCACGAGCTACCACGGATCCCACCGAGTGCACGGCCGGTCACTACTGTCCAACGGGTATGTCTGGGTTCACAAATGGCTGGGCAAGCAACTTGCTCACCCCCAACTCATGGCCTCTTCTGGCTTGTTTACCAGGGGCCACAACCCCCACACCGTGTCCCGTGGGCTCCTACAGCCCAGCGACAGGCAACACCAAGAGCGCGGACTGTGTTCTGTGTCCTCCAGGCAGTTACTGTGGTGAGCAGGGGCTCACCGAGCCCAGCGGGCCGTGCGATGCCGGCTTTTATTGCATCCTGGGCGCCACCACAAAGGTTTGTCAACTGAAGCGCCGCTTTCTTGTTTCTACTGGTGTTGTTGTTGTTCTTGGTTTTTCCCTTGCACCGATTGGTTTTGTTTGTTCGTTTCGTTAACACAACAGATGTATGCTTTGGTCCACAGGCTCCCAGCGATGGTACCACTGGTGCCTTATGTCCCGCTGGCGGTTATTGTGTCGTGGGGAGCACCACTCCTGAGGCTTGCCCCTCCGGCAAATACAGCAACGCCACTGGTGCCCAGTCAGCCGATGCTTGCTCTCGTAGGTTGCGTTGTCATCCCATGTTTCCACAACTCGAGAAGTTGAAACCCATTTGCATATTCATCCTTTTGCAAACATGCCTCCACAGCCTGCACCCCCGGTTACTATTGTGAAGGAAGCAACAGTCCCTTTCCCACGGGCGAGTGCTTTGCTGGCTTTTACTGCGAAAGTGGTTCTTCCACCCCAACGCAATATGCAACCAGCCCCGGTCATTACACTCCGATGGGTAGCTACGTTGAGCTGGCATGTCAACCTGGCACGTACCAGCCCGAGGCCTCTTCCAGCAGCTGTGTGGATTGTCCGGCTGGCTTCTACTGTTCTGACACTGGTATGTGCCTTCACACAACCCATTTCTCAGCTGCCTGGCATCTGCCGGTCAATGGGGGGGGGGGGGTGTTGCGCGGGATTGCGATCATTGTTTGAAGACGGTGTCGTTCTGATTGTGCTCCAGTGAACTGGCCTTCATCTCATCTGACAAGCACCATTCGTTGTATCCTTGTTACTCAGGCATGCAAACGCCTACCTCATGTCCTACGGGTGCGTTTTGCCCGATTCAAAGCGCCAACTTCTCGCTGTGCCCCGTGGGTACCTACAGCACGGCTGTGGAGGCTATTGCCGTTGAGGAGTGCTTGGCCTGCCCTGCGGGAAGCTATTGTGCATCGGCCGGCTTGGAAGCACCCACCGATGTGTGTGCTGCCGGCCATTACTGTCGCGGAGGTGCCTCGCGGGCTGATCCAACGGATGATGTGACCGGAGGCCTTTGCGAGGCGGGCCATTATTGCCCTGAAGGGACAGGTATTTCCACAGAACACCCGTGTCCTCGTGGCACCTTCCGGGCCACCACTGGAGCTCTCAACACCTCTGACTGCCAGCAGTGCACGCCCGGTCACGCGTGCGCCACGACTGGACTGGCGGCGCCTGACAACACGTGTCACGGTGGTCACTGGTGCCTGTCCGGTGTGGACACACCCACGCCCAGCAGCGAGGCTGCCTTCCTTGGAGATGGAGGGGTGTGCCCTGCCGGATTTTATTGCCCCAACGGTACCGGCGTACCCTTGCCTTGCGCAGATGGCTATTATGCTTCTGCGACCGGCGCAACTGCGTGTGCTCTTTGCCCGGCAAGCCAGATGTGTGACACCCAGATCAGCTTTGCCTCATTGGTGAGCGGTGGCGTTTCAACGCCCCGAGCCTGCCCGGCCGGCTATGCCTGTCCGGCCGGTACGGGGCTCAGTGCCGTACCTTGTCCCGCTGGTACCTATTCAAGCTCTACCGGCCTGTCAAGTACCGAAGGTGCGTGCCAGACTTCAATGGCTGCGTCTGCATTGCTCTTTCGCCGGTTCGCCCGGTATTATGCGCATCTCCATTCAGTGCGGCTCTTTCTCACCCATTGCTTCAATCCATGGTGATTCTAGAATGCACACCCTGCCCCGGCGGCTCCTATTGCACTGCGGTGGGTGCCGCTAGCCAGGCAGCTGCCGTCACTGGCTCCTGTGCGGCGGGCTTCTACTGCCTTGAGGGCGTTGACACACCCACTCCTTTTGTGCACAACGCTAGCCAAGGCGGCTTGTGTCCGGCAGGCCATTACTGCCCAGCCGCCACAACCTATCCTGTCCCGTGTCCTGTTGGAACCTATCTCAACACCTCGGGCGCTAGCAGCGTTGACGATTGCGTTGCTTGCGACCCTGGCACGTATTGCCCGACCACAGGAGCTATCGCCCCGGCTGGTGACTGCGCCGCCAGCTTTTACTGCACTGCAGCTGCTGAAACGGCGCGCCCTACTGACGGAGGTACGGGTAACGTTTGCCCCTTGGGCCATTACTGCCCCACTGGCTCGTCGGTACCCCTCTCCTGCGCAGCTGGCAGCTATGCTCCGACCACGGCCATGACAAATTGCAGCATTTGCCCTGAAGGCTACTTTTGCTTGGAGGGAACTGGGGTCCTCTCGGCCACCGAGCGCTGCCCCGTCGGCCACTACTGTCCCGAGGGAACTGCCAGCTCCACTCAATTTGCCTGTCCCCCTGGCACGTATAACGGCGACAGGCAGGCCGGTGCTGCTAGTGATTGTCAACCCTGCGACGCGGGACTGTACTGTCCCGGTTATGGGCTCAGCGCCCCATTTGGCAATTGCAGTGCTGGCTGGTACTGCACTCTGGGTGCTTCAACGTCACAACCCATTGCCGTTGGCAACGAATCAACCTGTAATGTGGGTGAAGGTGGACGCTGCCCCGCAGGCACCTACTGTCCAATCGGAAGTGCTTCGCCACAGCCGTGCGATGCTGGATGGGCGTGCACCGCTCCAGGATTGGACAAGCCCGACGCAGTTTGCGCAGCCGGCTACCTCTGCTACGCCGGGGCGGCTACGGCCACGCCCACAGACGGCACCACGGGCGAACCGTGCCCCGCTGGCTCGTACTGTCCCGCGGGCAGCAGCTCGCCAACGCTATGCCCCATGGGAACGCACTCCAACGGCACGGCACAGGTTGCGCTGTCCACGTGCAGTGCGTGTCCACTGGGCCATGCCTGCCCAGCCAGTGGCACCACGGAGCCCGTTCCCTGCAGCGCCGGCTACCACTGTTCCGAACCCAATCAAACGTCCACCGAGCCGCCGGCGCTGATCTGTCCCCTAGGCTATGCGTGCGTGGCAGGTACCACCGGCCCGGCACCTTGTCCCAGCGGCACCTATCAGGACGAGACAGGACAGAGCACCTGCAAGATGGGCTTGGCCGGTTACGTGTATCAGGTGGTGAGCCAGCCGCTCACCAACGCCACGCCCGAGCTGTGCCCAACGGGTCACTACTGCCCGGCCGGCACCCGCCTACCTACCGAGTTTCCGTGCCCGGCAGGCACGTTCAATAATGTCACCGGCGCCACCAACGAGACTGCTTGCGAATCCTGTGTTGCAGGTTATTATTGTCAAGGTGCTGGTCTCTCGTGGCCCAGCGGTCTTATCGTTGCCGGGTACTTTTCTGCCGGTGGTGCAACCTCCAGCACGCCTGCTGCCGTAGAGGGGGTTCGTGGCATCTGCCCTCAACACTCGTATTGTGGTGAAGGAGCCACCACGCCCACCCCTTGCCCCGAAGGCATGTACACTGTGCTGGACGGACAAACCCAGCTTTCGGATTGTGATTTGTCGCCGTCGGGCTACTACATTGACAGCGACCGCTCGTTTAAGCCTTGCGATGAAGGCTATTACTGTATTGGTGGTGCTTCCTCCGCCCGGCCACTTGCGATTGAAGCGAGTGCGCATGTGGCAGCGGAAGTGGGTGGCGAAATTTGCAGTGTTGGCTACTACTGCCCCAGCGCCTCCTCAGCCCCCACACCCTGTCCGGTCAACATGTACAACCCCTCCTTGGGTGCATCGAGCTGCCTGCCTTGCACAGCCGGTCGGACCTGCGCCACAAACGGAACCCATACCCCATCAACCTGCCCACAGGTACGTCGAGTGAAATTGCTTCGCTTTGTATCCATCAGCCCGAAGCACCGTTTGCATCGCTTTAGATGGAAACTCGAGACCCGTTTGGATCCTGCCGTCTTCTCTTGGACCGCTCCTTCTCACATTCTCCGTGTTTTTTTTTTTTTTGCGTTATGTTTTGGAATATAATGAATGAAATGTAATGTCAACATAGGGCTTTTTCTGTGCGGAAGGGGCCGCGCCTGCAGCGTGTGCGGCAGGCACGTATGGTGGTCGGTCCAATCTCGCACGACAGGCCGAGTGTACCAGTTGCCCACCGGGGTCATATTGCGAAGGCAATGGGGAAGATTCACCAACAGCCGAGTGCCTCGGCGGCTACTTTTGCGACTACAACGCCTCGGACGCAACGGGTGGCAACAACGAGTGTGGGCTCGGCTACTACTGCGAGGCAGGTACCACCGTCCGAGAGCCTTGTCCTCAAGGCTACCTTGGTCTCGTAACCACGGCAGCCTTTGAAGCCGACTGCTCCCCTTGCACTGCGGGTCATTACTGCAGTGCCAGCGGAGTGGCAGTTCCCTCGGGTCTGTGTCAGGCCGGCTACTACTGCCCAAGTGATCTGGCAAGTACAAGCCCTGCTCCGCTGGGCTTTGAGTGCCCGGCCGGGTCATATTGCCCCGAGGGATCCACGCAACCCGTTGCATGTCATGATGGCACCTATCAGCCTGCACGCGGCATGGCTGCCTGCGAGGCCTGCCCGGCGGGCTCGTATTGTCCTGAGGGAGCCACATCGCCATTGACCTGCACCGCGCGACACTACTGCCCTGATAACACATCCTACCCCGTCGTCTGTGCCAATGGCGGCGTATCTGCCTCGACGGGTGCCATCGCGTGTGATACGTGTCCTGCTGGATACTACTGCCAGAACGGCATTTCTGCTGGCCCCTGTACGGCTGGCTATATCTGTCTTAGTGGAAGCCCCTCGGCCACACCGGCTTTCACTGAGGGCAGCGCTCGCTTCTGTGATGCGGGATATTATTGCCCATCCGGCACCAAGGTCCAGGTGGCCTGCCCAGTAGGCACGTATAACAATGTCACGGGTGGCGAATCTCTGAGCGACTGCCTGGCATGTCCTGCCGGTTATCAATGTTTGACGTCCGCCACAGCCGACCCTTCCCCTTGTTCTCCTGGCTTTTATTGCCTCGCGGATGAGGATCCCGAACCTTGCCCTGTTGGCACATATCGGGCCTTGAGCGGAGGAACTCACCTCGGCGATTGTGCCGTTTGTCCCGCCGGTACACTCTGCGACTCGACGGGCATTGTCAATGCCTCCGCCTTCCCCTGTCCCAGCCACCATTACTGCCCCGCAGGCACTTTGGAGGCACAACCCTGTGACCCTGGAAGCTATTATCCCGGCACGGGTCTGACCGTCGGCGATGCCTGCCTACCCTGCGAAGCTGGTGTTTATTGCAATATTTCTGCTGCGGGCCTGCTCATCGTCACGGCCTGCCCGGCCGGATTTTATTGTGAAGCTGGTTCAGCGCTGCCTGTGGTGCGTGCCTCTACTGCTGCGCTTTGTCGTGGCCACGATGGCGTCTTGAAGCGCTAGTTCATGTCAAAAAAAAGGGGGATCTCGCTTGCGACTCACCATATCTTTGTACCCCGTTGCGTTTTTTTTTTTTTTTTTTTTTTTTTTTCGGTTTCTCGCCTGTTCAATTTCTGCTACCCTCTGTTCTCAATGTAGACGTGTCCGGCGGGATACTATTGCGTGGGCAGTACAGAGACGCCTTTAAGCTGCCCAGGCTCATACTACTGTCCAGCAGGCACTTCAAGCCCGCTCCCATGTGCCTCGGGGACGTATTGCCCTGCGGGTAGCTCTGCTGCTCGCTCTTGTCCCATTGGTGCGTGCACCCCCCTTGTTGCCGCTGGCTTGTTGTGCGATACCCATGTGTTCTTGTGTCACAGCTGCTTGGGGCATGACTCATGCACCTGCCTTGATTCTGTACAGGGTACATCGGACGAAGCAATGCCAACGTGGACGACGGCTCGCTAACAACCTTGGCCACGGCGTGCCAGGCGTGCGAGGCCGGCACATATGCTACCGTTGATGAAGAGGATGAGCCCACTTGTGCGCCGTGCCCAGCCGGGTACTTTTGCTCTATTGCTGCTGGTCTAAATGCAGAAACGGCCGGCTACACGTGCAGTGTAACGGGAGGCAACTTGATCGAAACGGTTGAAGAAGGCGTTTTGTCAGCCTTTTTCTGCCCCTGCCCTGCTGGTTATATCTGCCCCGAAGGTATGCCGATGACACTGGTCAAGCCTTTGCGTTGTGTCACTCGCTCCGGGTCTTGCTCATCACTCACGATTTGGGTATGCCCATTCTCGGGTGTCAGGGTCGGAGACGCCCACTGCCTGCGAGGCAGGCTCGTACAGCGGAGCGACCAAGCAAGTCAACTGCACGGCTTGTCCGGCTGGCGCTTACAGCAGTGATGCAGCTCCCTCCTGTTCCCCTTGCGGTGCCTCGGCTGAGACAAACCTGGAGCAGTCGGGCTGTGTCTGCGTGGGCGAGAATCGGGTATATTCGGGCCATGATGGCGCCTGCACCTGCATTGCGGGCTTTGTATACTTTGATGATCAAGGCGTGGAGCGTGCCGAGGGTGACTCGCGCATTTCTTGCCAGCCACAAGTGGTGCCAGCCTGTAGCTCAGGCCAAGTGCGCGTTGGCAATCAAGACTGCATTGATACCAGCGATCAGGCCGCCGTCGATGCGTTTTGCTTGCCCCAGTGCGGACCCGACAGTGACCCGACCATCAATAGTGCCTTTGGCATTTGTGAGTGCACGAATATGACGGCTCTCGATGATCTTTGCGATGAGACGTGTCGTTACAACGCGGTTACTGGCCGCTGCTTGGACGGTGGCAATGTGAGCCTGGAAACCGGGGATGGAACAGTCTTGATGACCTTGTCATCTTGTCCTGCCCTGAGCTGTGACTCTGTTGCTAGCCCCGTCAGCGCTGTTGAATTTGGGGCCGGTGGCCTTTCCGCCGTTTTTGCCTCAGTTGCATACTGGGAGGCCTTGTGCGGCATCTCGAACCCCGATCGTCGCCGGCGCGAAATTAGCACAGCCGTCAACATTCCCAATTCCATTATCTGCATTGAAGAAGGGGCTACAGTTGCCTTCCGACTCGATGAATCCGATCGCAGTGTTTTCCCTCGCTACTTTAAGGAACACGTTCTCAACACAAACGCCGAATTTGACTATGGCGCTTTTCGAGAACTGAGAACTCTGTTGACAACCACCAACACCGTCTTGGCTGGCTTTTCGCAGGAATTTGATGAGTCGGGCACTTATGTGTTCGCCAACAACGCTGATGACCAGGAAATTTTGGTCATCCGCGTCGTCCCCATGGGGTCCACGTGCCCAGAGCCCTCAGTGCGGTACTTGAGCGAAGCAAGCTTGACCGCCTTTGGGGCCGTGCCAACAAGCACCACGCAGGAGCCGGACTGGGCGGCCATCTCCGCTGTGCTCATCACGTGTGGTGCTTTGGTTGGCTTCCTCGTCCTCTTTGTGGCCATCTATTCCCCGCGACGTGAGCAGGCCCAAAAGGATGCCACATACAAGCCTGAGCGTGAGAGCGAGGCCGCGACTGGACCTCCCAACGTGAGTCGGCACATTGGGGCCCTTTGGAGTCAAGATCAAAACGTGTTGGAAAACGTGAACGTTCGTCAGGTCTATGATCAGCTTGACTCACACCACAACACGGTGCGCGACGCCATTGACAAGCACGAGGATGAAGTGTCAAGTCGAGTTCAAAGTGTCGACAAAAGACTCGAGCTACTACAAGAGATGGTGAACACAATTGACTTGACCCAACTGGCACCGTCTGCCTCAGCCAAGCCCGGCTCAGGTGATGCGGCAAGCGATGCGTTGGCTGAGGAGCGCCGAAAGCAGATCAAGGCAGAACGCGACCTGATTGAGGAGGTTCGAGCCCTGCTGATGCTGCAAACGGGCAAGAGCCGTGGAGCCGGACGAACGGGCAAGCAGGCTGGTGACGCCTCCTCCCGCAAAGCTGGTGCTGGATCGGGAGCGGGTCCAGGTAACGGCCCGCAGCTCACGGAAGAGCCTTTGCAGGCCGGTACTGATGCGGCTCTGGCGCGCTCGCAAAACGTGCTGGCTCTCCAACGTGAGGCTGCGGAGGCGGTTCTTCTTCAGAACCATGCGACAACGGACGAGCTTTCCAAGGAGGAGACGGCACAGTTGCGCGATGACCCCATGGCCGTTCTAGAAGCTCTGTTTGCCCGCGTGTCGGCTGCGTCAGTCGCAGACACCCCGTTGAATGATGCTGAGCAAGCCATGGTTTCACGCCTGGTTGAGGAGCAACTGGGCATGAACCATGCTCTTGGTGAAGACGACCCCGTCTATTTGGAGGCGCTGGCAGCAGCTGAAAGCATCGTGTACAACATGCGAGCGGAAGCTTCGGCTCATCAAGTTGAATTTTTGGAAGATCAAGGCGTGGCAGATGCACGAAGCCATGATTTGGAGAAGCGGGTAAGCCCCTGTCTTGTTGATGTGTCAAACTTCTTTGGTCGGGTGTGTGCCTTGTCCTATCGATCAGCCGAGCCTTGGGTTTTTCAAGCCCTTGCATCTGTGGCCGCTTGGTTTTCACGTCTATGCTTGTACATTTCCCGTGTGTTGGTGGTCGTGGTTGTGTGCCTTTGTCGGTGACAGACCCCCTTTCTTGCGGTTGCTTTTCGTTGGCTAACTGACTCTCATGGTATGGCGTGTGGTATTCAACGCAAACAGGCTTTGTTGGAGACTTTTGAGGGCCAAGTGAAGGAGCTGGCCGACGGCGATGATGGTCAGGCGCTTCAGCGTATTGCCAGCGTGAAGTCGGTTGTGAGCAAATATCAAGATTTGCGGCAGCAAGTGCGGGCTCGGCTGCAAGAAGCCTGCCGCCGCCGCAAGGAGGAAAAGCTGTCCGAGTTTATGGCAAAGGAAACGTTGATTGAGGAGGACATGATTGAGCAGGCCAACCTCGGCCAGCTTGGAAGTCAGCATCAGCGAGATTCAGCCCGTGCCAAGCTTAAAGCGCGAGCGCAACAACGAAAGCAGCGCAAACGTGCAGCTCTTGAAACTGAACTGGCTGCCGAGGAGAAGATGATGCTACAAGTTGCACACAAGCACTTGAGCGAGCTCGAAGCCCGTGAGCTTGAAGCAAAGACACAAGAGTACGTGAGCACCATGGCAGCCACTGCCAACGTTGGTGATGCACAGCAGATCATGGATGAATTTAAGCAAAAGCAAAAGTTGGCGCAGGAGCGTGTGAAGCAACGTCACGCCACAGCTCAAGCCGACATCAAGGCTCGCTTGCAAGAGCGCAAGCAGCGCCGCAAGAAAAACGTGGCCGATGCTGCGCAGGAGGACATGGATGCAGAGGTATTGTTGTTCCAGCCCACCCACCATGTGTGCTTTGACTTTTGGGTCGTCAACACTCTATTGGTTGTGCTTTTTTTTTTTTTTTTTTTGTTTTTTTTTTTTTTTTTTGTTTTTTTTGTTTTTTTTGTTTTTTTTTGTTTTCTTCTTCTTCTTCTTCCTTTTCCATCGTGCTCATCCCGGCCGTTGTTTGTTATTGATGCTTTTGTTGTTATTCTCGTCATTGTGGTGGTTGTGGTAGATGCTGCATTCTGCACAGGAGGATTCGGCACAGCTGCAGGCTCTCGAAACTTCCCAGCAGCAAATGGAGGAAGACATCAGAAAGCGTCACGCCGAGGAGCTTGCGGCGCTGGAACTGAGCTTGCAACAGGAAACTGACAAGCATCTCAATGACACCATGACGGCGGCAGAGGAAGCTCACGCTCTGGTACGTGCAAATGGTCGGTTGCTAAATCAAATTTAATCTTGCTGAGTCGCAGGTTCAGAGCACTCATGGTTCGGCTGCCTCGACTGCTGGCGACTGTCATTGATTCAGCGTCTGCGCGAGCTGCAAGCTCAACACGATGCTGAGCTGGCCTCACGGCCCGATCTCAGCCCAGAACAGATGGCCAAGCTTATGGACGAGCACCAACGGGACGTGCAACAGGTGCAGCAACGTTGGGAGCAAAACAAGACGAGCCAGCAGGACGACTTGAAACGACGATTGCAAGAGCGCTTGAGTCGCAAGCGTCAAGGCGTGCGCAAGAAACAGGCTTTGGAGCTGGAGAAGGAAAAGGTCGAACAACAGCGAGAAGCCGCTGCCCTCAAACACGAGCTGCTTCGGGATTCAGAGGCAGAAGCCCTGGCCAAGGCCGTGCAGAACTCGGCAGATGCCGATGCAGTCGAGGCCATCGTGAGTGAGATTTTGCACCGGCGCCATGCTCAAGAGCTGCGCGATCTTCGTGAACAAATTGCTATTGAAACCGGCATTGCAGTCGAGCAAGAGCAAATGGAATTGCAGCAAGATTTTGACGATCGCATGGAGCAGCTACAAGGTCTTCACGAGCAAGAGGTCCTTGCACTTGAACGCGATGCTGCCAACGCTTCACCAGCAGAAATGCAAACCCTGCGTTCTCAGTTGCGGGCCTTTCAAGAGGCTCAGGTACATGAATTGCAAAACGAACTCGAGTTGCGCCTATCCCAGTTGCCCGGACAGGTGCGAGCGGCCATGACCATCAAGGAGAATGACGCGCGCATTCGCCTCAAAGAGCGACAGTACCGCGAGTACATCAATGCGCTTCGAGACTTGGCCCCAGAAGTGGCTCAAACTTCGACACGAGCGGCGGAGAAGGCTGCTGAGTTGGATGAGTACCGCGAGATGCTCGAGAAGGAGCAGCACGAAGAGCAGGAGCGCTTGGCGCGGGAGCAAGCTGCTTTCCAGGAGGAGCAAGAGCAGCTGCTCAAGGTAGCCCTTGCAGATCTCGAGGCCGAGTGGCAAACTGAACAGGAGGAGTTTGAGCGCAAGCGTCGTGAGGAACAGGAAGAACGGCGCAAGCGACAGCAAGAGGATGCCGAGGCTCACCGCCGCCAGCGTCGAGCCCTGTTCGAGAAGCACACACAAGAGCGTGTGGGACGACCCGAAGATGCCCTCAACCGTTTGGAGAAGCAGCAAGAGCAACTGCACCGCATGTGGAATGCAGAGAAGAATCGCCAAGACAAGGACTTTCGCGAAAAGTACAATCAGCGCAAGCGCAACCTTCAACGCAAGCGACAGGCTCAAGCCTCCAAGGATAGCACCGCAGAAAAACCGTCAGCAGTGCAATCGGCACTTCAACGGTCACGCTCTAGTGCTCTTATCACGGTTGATGGTGCTGAGAAAAGCCCGGTCGCCTCGGGTGCCGCAGCTAGCGGGCAAGCCTCGAGTATGCATTCTAATACCGGTGGCTTGTTGCAGGTGCCCTCCACAGGTGGCGCTCCGGTGGTGACAACCGAAGACGACAATGCCATCACCGGCGCCACTCTTCGCTTGCACGTGCAACAGTCAACTCTCTTGACCCGTTTGCAGAAAGTGTCTGCCACTTTGTCGCACATGGAACGCCGCTCTGTGACTTCGGCAGATGCCGACCTGCCTTTCACCAAGGCAGCGCCTGTCGTGCCTCAAGGCACGCTTTCAGCTGCTGAGCTTGTGTGCTGGCGTTTGACCATGCTGGTTTTGGGCCTGGTCAAAGAAGGAGATTTCGACTTGATCATCACACAGGGCATGACGGAGGAGATGGTGGCAACTTGTCATAGCCACTTGTATACCCGCTCGTTCCGTGTGGAGGCAACACGTCTACTTGTCCGCCGTGAATGGATGGCAGAATATAGCACCTGCTTGCCGGCCCTGCTTCACATGGTGGCCCACTGCCTCTGCCGAGCTGCCGACGATACCCTTGAGTATCATGAAGCCCACGCCCGTGCCGTCAACGCGTGCCTCCAAGTCTTGCTACGCAACAGCATGTCGCCAGACAAGTTGTCGCGGCTTCAGGCCCAACTCAGCGAAGCCAAAGACGTGTCGGCTCGTGAGCAAATTCTGCGCGCAGAGCTAGTTTGAGCCGCCACGACCAAGCACTGCCCCGTTTGGTTTTTCCCTTCTTGAGGGCAAAGCATGCGGCAAATACATTGTACATAATCGGATTTGTAGAGATTATCCGGTGCATTTGTCGATCGACAGTAGTGGGAAAACATTTCCCGATACTCTCGCCCAGACCACGGTTGGGTTGTAGTTTACAGAAGACAGGGTTTGCGTTTGAAGTGTAGACTACTTTTTTTTTTGACTTTTGTTCAAATCGCAACTCTTGTCCTTATTTGAATTGAATTGAGAATCCATTCAACTTTGCAAAAGCTCGTTCGGGGTGTTCGCCTTGCATTTCACGACCACACTCCAAATCAGGTATCACAGGGAAGGCCCCAAAGTAACGTCTCGGTCCATATACGTCCAGCTTGCTGTGGAATAACTCTTGCTTGGTTGTTTAATTTTTTTACGCTGTGTTTGTTATTTCAAAACACACCAAATCTGTCTGCTTGGTCATCTTGTCGAAGATCATTGAGGGCTCATTATTGAAGAGAGGAACTGTTGCAGCTCACCACTTAGCTCAGCAGCGGTCTCGTCTTGAAATGTTCCCAGAACAAAACTTGTTCCGCCACCACAAAAAAAAGGGCGAAAACAAAACAAATAAAACAAAACTTTTGATTATTCGTGGAAATCAGAGTCAATTATAAATGAGCATCGGGGGAAGAGGGTACGAGGCTAATTATTTGTTAAAAGTCTAGTGCTAGGTCCTCATCATCGTCAAAGTCGGCGGTTGCGAGAGAGGGAAATGCGGTGTCGGAAGCATCTTCTTCATCATCATCATCGTTCAGCTCCATTTGCATCAATCGATCAAAGTCATGTTCCGGCTCGGCCGGAGTACTGTCAGAGGCGGGCTGTTGCAACGCCGATTCAGAAGCCGTGTTATCGTTGATGGAAGACGACACAGTTTGTGGTAGTGAGGTGCCGGGTGCAGCCGCAGGTGGTGCAGATATGGACGTCGACGTTGGGTGGGTGGTGGCAGTTGGTGGCACGCCATGGGTGCCAGTGGTGGAAGTGGGCACGCCCGTCAAGGGGGTGGGCATAGGAGGTGCGCCGCTGGCACGACTCATGCTCGGCGTAGCACCTCGGAAGGATGGGTGCGTATGCGGTGCGCTCATGGGTTGTCGTGCCATTTGAGCGGGGCGGGCATAAACCAGCTGGCCATTAGGCGTGCGGTAGGCTTGTGGCTGTTGATACTGGGAAACAAAGGGGTAGCGGGCATGCATGGCGTGTGCGCTACCATGGTATGCAGGTGATGTATGCGCTTGAGGCACTAGCCCACCGACTGGGGCTTGATAAGGATGCCCAGGTTGCCGTGGTACAAAATTGGATCCCATCATGTAGCCACCGGTCACGCCATACGCATATGTCCCGGCATCACGACCGAGCTGAGGTGCAGCACCTCCTTGTGCAACGATGCGCTTAGCTTCTGCCTGCTGACGGGCCTGTTGCTTTTGAGTTGCGCGCTCTCGAGAAAAGCCTAAACGCCGGCAAGGTGCAATCGGCATCAGTCTCGTGCGAAACCGTGGCTGCTTGGTACAGGATGTCAACGACCGCAGACGTACTTTTCTTGGCGTCTTCCATTTGTTCGCGCGTAAGTTGCTCGTCGTTTTGATCCTTGAGCAGATCCTGGTGCGAAAAAGGAGCTTTGGCCAGACATTCCTTGAAATTGCTGCAAATGGCAGCCATAATGGGGTCTGCACCACCGGTAGGGTCTGTGGCATCGATCTCCTCCACTGCCGGGGGAGCCTATGTACAGATGGGCTCTGGTGAGAAATGGTGTCACATGACCAAACAACCTCTCTTCTCGTCGTCCGCTCACTGCCTCTTACGCGATAGGTGTAAAATTCATCCAGCTGCTCTGTGGTAAACAGTCGTTCCGGATTCTCAGTATCAACGACTCGCTGTGACAGCCCGAGCTTGTGAATTTGGCGATTGTAAATGGTCTCTTCCATGGTGCCTGCGAAGCAAAAATAGAACAAGTTGGAATCAGACAAGCAAAACAGTAACGGAATCAAAAGCGAGACGACACATCAAGAAAATAACACGAAGACAAAGAAGAACAACAACGGGCCGTTTTCACATGGCATTCAAGAAGCAGCGGTTGCGTACCCGAGGCAATGAGACGATAGATATGGCAGTTGCGGCTTTGCCCATAGCGATAAACTCGACAAACAGCTTGCGAGTCATGCGTGGGATTCCAGCTTGCATCCAGGATGACAACGCGGTTGGCGGCTGTCAGGTTGATGCCCAGCGAACCGGCCCGGGTAGACAACAGGAAGAGGTGACAGTTGTCGTTGACGTCCGTGTCGTTAAAGTCCTCGATGAGCTTGGTTCGACTGGTGGCGTGCGTGCTGCCATCGAGGCGAAAATAATGCTTGTCCTTTTCCCACCTCTCGTTACTGTTGGGCACGTTCACGCGGGCCAGATACTGCTCTAGAAGGTCCAGTGCTGGGATGGACTGCGAGAAAATAAGCACCTTCTCCTGTAATTCCACAGCCTTGGGAACAATGCACTCCATCAAGAGTTTGAACTTGAATGCGTTCTCCGTGATAAAGGGTAAATACTTGTATTGCATAAACAGTCGTTCAGCCCAGCCCATTTCCTCCAAGTCGCGGCTTTTGATCGGCCAGGCCTGAAGCAGGGCCTCGAGAAGGTTACGATCCTCGGGTGTCAAGCTCTTCATCAGATGCTCCTCGTTCTGCTCGCGCTGGCGCTGCATGTCGTCAGATCTCTTCATGTGCTGCGCCCAATGCCAATCATTACCGATGAGAAGCAAGAACGACACAGGGTACAGCATTTGAGAGGAGCAAACCCATGGCTGGCCGCAATCGGAAGCGAGAAGACATACCGACTGTGATTGGGTGCATAATAAAAATGAAGAAAGGAAATATTGCCAACATGGCATGGTCGCACATAATCCATGAAGGTGTGAGCAGTGGTCGCTAGATCACAAGAGGCAATAAAACAGAGGTTTGGGCCTCAATCATCCACCCACGTACCGCAGACTCGCGTGCTTTGAGCATGGTCAAGAAAAGGGCATCTGGGTTGTTCCAGATGAGCGCAGCCGTGGTGTACATGTGAAAGAGTCGCAAGGACTGCGCTTGCCGGACGTATTGCATCAACTAGACATTTGACATTCGGTGAGGCAAGCGAGGAGAAGAAACAAAGCCGGGGGGCGGGGGAGGGAGAGGGAGGGTGTGTGAGAGAGAGAGAGAGCAGCAGAAAAAAAAAAAAAAGTGAGAAGTGCCAGCAGAGAGTGGTGCCAGCTCTCACCGTAAAGTACAAAAAGGCCTGCCACTTGCTCAATCGCACGCTGATGGTGTACTCGTTCTTCTGTGGCAGGCTTGCGCGCAAAACGGCGTCATCGCGACGCTGTACAAAGGGTGCTAGCAGTTGCTGTAGAACATAACTGCGGTATTTCATGAGCTTGATATCCTGAAAAATTCAACAAGGCACAGTCACCTGGTGAGCAGCAGTCAACCAAATAGCCAAAGCTTGACTGAATCCCCTCTGCGTAATCGCGCAGACCAAGACCGCACTTTGTCTGTACTATCGATACATTGACCGTTGTTGATGGGGTTGACAAACATGTTGCGAAAGTCATCTATCGAGCCAAGGTGATCGGGGCGAACAAAATCGACCATGCACCAATACTCTTCAAGATTGTTCTGCAGCGGCGAACTGCAAACGGCAACATTGACATCATCATGAGCTGGCACCGGCTTTGTTGCTCGTCAACCACAAGATGCCATCAGGTTGTATCTGACCCGGTGAGAACAACGCGGCGTGGGGTCTTGAAACGCTTGAGCAGTTGATTGATGGCCGTCTTATCATTCTTGATGCGATGGCCTTCATCACAAATGACCAAATCGGGCCCCGGGTCGAGCAAAGCATGAATCATTTCTTTGTCCTCGTCCACAGTCTGATCGGTTCATTCACAACAAAGGATGAGGATGAGGATGAGGATGAGGCAAACACGAAGACAGGCATATAAAGCTTGGTGCTTCAAGAGTGGTCGGGTACAGAACGCAGGTAGCGGTCATCGTCGACTCACGGGGGCGGCAGGCGCGCGAAAGTCGCTGCGTCGCTTTTTGACCTTGAACTCGTCGCCAACAAAAAACTTGCGCATCATCTCGTAGCCCACGAGCAGAACGCCGCCCTGATATTTGGGTAGCCGATTACATAAGCAGAGCAAACAATGCAAGCAGAACACTGTCAAACGCCCAGTTCAATCACGTACGGCTTTGCGCCAATCCATGACAATTTTGCGACGCTCAGCCATCTTGCGCGCATTGACGGGAAAGATATTAGGCATGGAGCTTCGCGTTAACCTGCACATCAAGGACAGGTTAGCGGGCGGTAGAAGGCTGATGGATAGCAGAAAACATGTTCAATGCACGATGCCTCGATGCACGTACCATTTGTGAAATTCGTTTTCCCAATTGCCAAGCGTGTTGACAGGTGTGATGATAATGGCGTACTTGCCCGGCGTAGCTCGCAGGAATACTTCGGTAAACGTCACGACCTGAAGTGTCTTTCCCAAACCCATGGCATGGGCCAGGATGCATCCAAAGGCTTTGTCGTCGCCTTGATATTCAAGGCGCCCCACAATGTTTTCCCACATGAACCGCACACCGCCAATCTACAGAAGCAAGTGTTGTGAGGTGAGCGCTGAGGAACCGCGGCGGCAAAGACCAGCGCTGCAAGAAAAGTTGGCAATGAAAGGGAAACTAAAGACGCGTGCAAAGCACTCGAGACCTGGTGGGGCTTGAGCAAGGCTGCAATTTCTGGGGCTAGGCGCACGACTTCCTCGTGCTCAGGCTTGTTGATGTTAACCTGGACACCCTGCAAATCACCTCGATTATAGCGGTCATCAAGATGCAATCGTTTCTTGTTGACGCGAAGCTGGCGATAGGTGGTGTTCACGTCCTCGTCCTCATCTGATTCGATAAGGATAGCTGGCTCTTTGGTGATGATCACATCCTCGTCCTCGTCGTCCTCAACAACCTCGGGAAGGGTGTAGGCATCTTCCAGCAAGGACGCGGCGCCGTCCTCCACCCCAAGATCTGAATCAAGATCCTTGAAGAGCTCATCCAAGAGATGGTCGGCACTATTATTGGCACCTTTGGCATCGCCCATGCGAATTTTAAGGGTCGGCGCCTTGGGAGTAGCACCGGGATCCACGTCACTCGGTTCTGTCTTGGTTTTGAGCTTGACACTGATGCGTTTGTCTGCGTTCTAGTGTAGTGCAAGACACCGGCGAAGGGATGAGAGCAGCAGGAGGGCTGAAACGGCAGGGCAGGGCAGAGCTGCGAAGAGCTCAATACTCACGGGTTCCGTCGAATCTTCATCCTCACTCGAGTTTGACTCACTGCTTGGTTGGTTATCAATATCCTGGAGCAAGCACAAAATACAGGTGCAATGGTTGATCAGTGCAAATGCGAATTTACCACATCAATCAGTGCAAACTAGGCTCCATGGAGCAATCGAGGAACACCATTTGGCTGCAGGCAACACGCAAGAAAAAAAAACCCCCCGGCCAATTCGTCTGAAGGGGAAAAAAAAAAAAAAAAAAAAAAAAAAAAAAAAAAAAAGCGCACGCGAGAGATGCAAGCACATACCCCAAGGTCAACTTGTCGACGGCGCTCCCGCCGTTGAGCAGCCTTCATTTCTGAAGAAAACCCTTTGATAGCCTTGATGGACTTGCGGCGTCTTTGTTTGCTGGCCAGAGGGTTACGGTGTTGACGCGAGCGCTCGTTGTTCGCTTCGAGCTGGGCCAGCGCCTGGTCCATGTTATCTCCCAACAAGTCTTCGAGGCTGCTGGCAGGCAGCTCTTCCTGCTTGACAGGGGCTGCTCGTGTTTTCTTGGCACGACCCTTTTGTTTGCTTTTATTGCGTTGTCTGGCAAACTCTTCTTCGACCTCGTCGTCGTCTTCATCGGCATCGTCATCATCATCATCATCGTCGTCGTCGTCGTCGTCGTCGTCGTCGTCGTCGTCGTCCTCATCGTCATTCTCGTCAACGTCCTCGTCATCGTCGTCGTCAACTTCAGAATAGTCCTCGTCGTTGTCAGGCCCATGACTGTGTTTCTTACGTGAGCGAGCGAGTGCAACTTGTTCGTTGTCTTCGTCCAAACGCACAAGGAGCTCATCTTCAGCTAGTTCCTCTTCGCTACCCTTTTCACGGTACTGATGACTTTTGGTGGTGTGGGCAGAATCGCGCTGAGCTTGTTTCTTGGCCTTTTTGGCCTGCGAGGGAGGGCTAGAGGCCGGTCGCTTGGGCATGGAGAGCTTGAGCTTGAGGGTGGGTGTGGCCGAGGCCATGGCGAGCAAATGAGAGCGCGCCTGTTGGCACGCAAACTGGCCGGTTGCTCTTATCAACCAATCAGAAAACCTGAAGTAGCTCCAGCAATCGTCGTCCTCCTGCCTCGATGACCATCACCTGCGGCGACCCGCTGGCAGTTCCGCGCACCCACTCAACGGGCTCGCGTCGCGCCAACACGGCCGCAGTCCGCAACGAAACACCCACAAACTAGCCGAGGCGAATGCATTCGCACGCGTTCTGCTTCAAACACGAGTATCACCAAGCGGATTCAATCGACACAACCCCGCTCTAATGCTACCGCCGCTGCCACTGCTATCACGACTGCCGCTGCCAAACTCTCGGTCCAAAACTCGCAACCGTACGCGCGCGCGCGAGAGAGAGAGAGAGAGAGAGAGAGAGAGAGAGAGAGAGAGAGAGAGAAATGAGCGCGACCGCGTGTGAAGCAACACACGCAGTGGATGATCGAAAAGTATTTCACACTACATTTGTAACGTCTATTTGATTCACAGCATGAATATATTTAGTATTTTATATAATTTTGGAATAGTCCCTTCAAGTATTTTCGCGTCGTTTTCAAACACAAAGCCGCCAAACACCCTTGGTTTTAAAAGTATTTTACTTAGTACGCTGTGCTCAAATTTTTCGGCGTTTGCGCTCGAAACTCTTTTTTCGCGCGGATCTCTCTCATTGCGCGACGGGACCAGAAGAGAAGACCGTGTGGACGTGTCCGTGGACGTGTTCATAGACGTGTTCATAGACGTGGACGTGAACGCAGACGTGCAGTTGTGCGTGTGCGTGTGGGGGTGAGAGGCAGGCGTTTTGCGTTGACATTATGAACACAGGCATGGAGCAGGATCAAAGGAGCAAGCGGTCAAAGCTGGCGCAACGACAGGAGGTCCCGGACTACGTGAAACGTGGCCTGCAAATGTTGATCGGCATCATGGCAACCGACTTGCTCTTGAACGTCCTACGTCTTCTCTTGATCGAGGATGATATCGCCATCAGCGCCATTGCCGGGTACGTTTTCAATCCCCACTTGCCAAATCGCTCCTTCAGCATACGCCCCCTCCCCCCTGACGCACGCGTGGTCTTTTCTTGCGTTTCTTCCGTCGTCGTTGCGATGCATCTTCTGCTAGCGTCCATATTGCCGCTGGGCTGATTTCGCTCAGCATAATCATCATCTTGGTCATCGACACGGTGCCCTGGCGTTCGGGTCGGCAATGGCAAGCCATTCGCCTTGTCTTGCCCGGGCTCTCTTCCAGTCTCGCACAAGCGGCCTCGGCCACCAGCGTCTTGATCATGGGCCAGGTAAAGTGGTCAACAGGATCTTGTGTCATTCTTGCTTGGCCGGCGTGGCGCGCAGTCATCCTTTTCAGTTGGCTCTTTCTCACCAAGGTCTCGGTGGGATGATGTTGGCTGGTGATGTAGCTGACTGGCTACTTTCAAGGGAACATGGATATTGCCTTCACCGTCCATCAAGGCAGTACGTGGAGCGTGTCTGCCAACTTGCGGGCCCAACATTCTTTCGGCTCTTGCCTGGCTCAATACGCTGCCCACTTGTTCCCGTCCATTAGTTTGTCTTGTCAACACGGCCTGTTTGTGGCACTGTTGCTTGCAGCTTGCACAACCCACGCTCCACCACATCACAGCCACTTAACAGCCCTGCAAAGGTCTGTACATGAAGAGAAATCTCGAGTCCCGCTCGACCAAGCGTGTCTCTCGATCATTTACGTTCCCCGGAAGCCGAGCTTCAATCAAGCAGAAAAAAAAAAAAAAATTCGCCTCTCCATTAATTTCAGGGAGATAGACTCAGCATTAACGGACCACAGACTTATTGGACACGCTCCACTTTGCCAGCACCAAGATAAACAAACACGCACATGCAGGCAAGGGAGCGACACCGGGCAGGGAGAAAAGCGCACGCAAAATGGAAACAAGCACAACGCACAACACAGGTCACGGGTAATACGTCAAAAAAGAAGGTAACAATTTCAGTCCAGCTCACAGTCCCGCATGAGTCTAGTTGATCGGGTCGGCTTGCCAAAGAACCAGAATTTAGGCGTAGCTGCGGCAAAATCGGGTTTGATGTCAGTGTTTAAAGCGCATGACAGCGGTGCAGCACTCCCAACCCGAGGAAAATGGTGCGCACAATCCCGAGCCGCCTTCTGGTTCACAAAGCACAAGCAACTGACCGAACTTCATATGACCCGCTGCTACTGATGTAGCGCACCCACTTGGTCACTTCTGTATCTTCATAGCTGCAAGCCAAAACCCCAGAGCGCAAGCGTGCATTGACATGAGGGCCGCACGAGCATGACATGATGCAAAGCCGGATTGACGATGGCGGGGCGGAAGACGAACCCGAGCTTGCGCTCCATGATCTTCAGATACTTGACCTCCAAGCCAGAGGCAGAGAAAGGCACCTGAGTGGTCAAGACAGCCAAGACGAGACCGTTAACGTGGGTCATTCAACCTTTGTCTTAGCACAAGTGCGCGAGGGGGAGTGACACACCTCAAACTTGACAGAGACGGGACTCTTGGTCCATTTCTTCTTATCCGAGACGTTGAGCAGTTCAAGTTCTGCGGTGAACTGAGCCGTGCGCCCACCTGCAAAGCGCTTCATTCTAAAGCCACGTCAAGCAAGTTTATCATCCCACCACGACCATGCACACATGCGTGAGGCAAAGGTCTCGTGGCCCAGCGCATGTGCTCCCGTTTTGGCAAGCGCACAAGTAAAGCCGGACAGGTTGATGACGTACTTCCAGACAACGGCGTTCTCGCCGGGCTTGTACTTTGCTTTGCCACGGTCAGCATGCACGTTGACCTTGGAGGTGGTAGTCGGCACGGGGATGCGAACCTCGACCTTTTGTCCGAACAAGCTGGGGTCAAAGTCGGCCTGTACGTGCACGAACCAGGGGGCAAAAGTCATACGCATGAGATTTCAAGAGGATAAGTGTGGAGGGAGGGGGGGGGGATTGGATTGGGACACGAGTCAGCTTCGTTCTGGGCAGCGACAGACCTTGATGTTGACGGTAATGTCAATGCGGTTTCCTTGTTCCTGGACCAGCGGGGTCACACGGAAGGGCAACTTGATGTCTTGCGTGGTACGGTACTTCATGAGCTCAAACTCGCCATCCGGAGGAATGAAGGAGATGCTGCGGTCCATGTCAAACTTGCCCAGACGCACGCACTGGTGGAAGGTCAAGTCATCAATGGCGATGGGGGCCTTGCGGTTGCGCTTCTTCTTCTGCGCTGCCCCGGCTCCTGCAGCGGCACGCTGAGCGCCGTCCTTGTTGACGATTTTGTCATTGATGCCCAGCTTGCATTCGGGCATGCCGGAGAGGTAGCACTTCATGCGAATTGAGCCGGCCACGTGTGCACTCAAGGGCTGACCCTGGGGGCTCATGAGCAGGGAGACAGACTCGAGCACGTCGAGGTAGAGCTCGTGCCGTCTGTACTTGATGCCATCACGGCGCCAACCAATCTGGCCCGTCACTTGGCTGGTGATTTTTGTTTGCTCTTCCCGTGAAGCGTTGGCATTGAGGCCCTGCTGTGTGATGAAAAGTTTCAGCGAGTCGGGATCCGTGCTCTGGGGGTAGCCATAGTCGAGAATTTCTATCAACACGCCAGCGAGCAAGAGGGACCAGGGGGAAGGAGGAATAGAATGAGGGAGGCACCAATACAATGACCGGCAATGGTCGAGGGAAGTCGAGGGAAGTCAAGGGAGGTGTGTGGGCAGATAAGAAGAGAAGCCAAAGCAACCCCGTTTCGCTCAAAAACATGGCTGAGGAAGCACGGACCGTCCAAAAGTTCGTAAATAAGGGAGAAGTTGTTGCGAACGTTGACATCAGAGAACTGGGCAAAGTAGGCCTCCATCAACTGGACCACCTTGTTCAAAAACTCAAAGACAAGGGCTGCGTTGGCATTCTGGCCAGCCAGTCAAGTAAGACGTGTAAGATGAGGTTTGGCAAGAGCAAGAGCAAGAGCAAGAGCAAGAGCAAGAGCAAGAGCAAGAGCAAGAGCAAGAGCAAGAGCAAGAGCAATAAACCTTTGCAAAAGGGACAAAGAGCGACAAGGGTGTGTCCACTTACGAGGCGTGTTACGGCTACAAGCCACATGTTGCCACGCTTCAAATGAAAGTAAGATGCACTGCAGGATGGTGGCGAGGCACAAAGGTCAGCACGGCTGGGCAAGATGCTCAGGAGAAGAGTGCGCGTTGATCGTGGGCGGCGCGAACTTGCCGGCCAATGTTAATGACGGGAGAGCGGACGCTGTGGCGCGCATGAATGACGTTGGCACGAAAAGCATCCACGACCGAGCGACTGCAGCACAGATGTAACAGGCAATGAGGTCATTTGATCCTTGGGCATCTCGTTGCTCAGCAAGTGGACGCAGGAGGCGGGGGCCAGGCGTACGTAATGTCATCGCGGTAGGTGCGTGAGATCAGGCAATCGCCTTTGTGATTGTACAGAAACACACCGCTGATCATGCTGGCGGTGCCGGTCTGAGACGAAAGCATATGCCAGATGAGCACAAAGAAAGGTCAACTGGTATGGCAACATGGCTCCGCCGCGGGACCGCGAAGGGGGAAAAAAAAAAGCTGCTACAGTGGGCGACTCACATTGGTGCAAGGGGTCGCTTGGGGCAACTCGTGGCACTTGCAGACAAATGTGTGCTGCTGCATAAGAAGGCACGCGCCAGAAGAATGAGAACAACAGCGATGTCCAGGTTCAGAGCGCCGGTGCGCCAAGGCGATGCGGATGCGCCTGTCGAGGCAAGGAAAAGCGTCCAGGGGACGCGTTCGCACTGACAAGACGACAAAGAGAGCACGAGATCAACTCACAGCGGTCACCGTATTAGACCTATCCAACACGTCAACGTGTTCGTAACAGGGACGTCTTGCCCAAGCGCTGTGTTCCACTGGCACACAGGGAGGGAACGGGGGCGCGCTGCCGTTTTCCTGGAGGCGCGCGCAGTGTTGAGAACACACACACACAACAGAAAAAAAACACAAAAAAAAAAGAAGAGCCAAAGTGGGGGTCAGGTTGTGTAGTATCCGGTGGTTTTGACCCCAGTTCTTCTGGTCGACAACTTTAAGCGGGATGGGAATTCACTGCTTGTTGTGGTTGGCTGTTGTTGATGTTGCAAAACACTGTTGCTCTCCTCAGTTTTTGGTTTTGGCTCACTCGCTCGTGCTCTCTGGCTGTTTTCCCACTTGCAGCGTCATCTCTGAGCACTTCTTTACCCACTCAACATTCTCTGGTTATACCATATAATTTGCCCTCAAACATTTGCAATTCCCCTCATCATCTCTTGCTGTATAATCCGCTCGCGCCCTCTCTCTCCCCCCCAACTCGCTCTCTCTCTCTCGCTCTCTCTCTGCTTTCATTTGTGTCGCAAGCAGAAGCAAGAGCGAGCGCGCCAGTCAGTCGTTGTCGCCGCCGACAACAAGTAAAATTTTTTTTTCGGGGCAAATTCACAATCGTGGCAGTGCTTGCTGGCCGGGGACGGCACGTTGGAACTGCGCGCGTTTTAGACGGTGGAGTCAAGCCCGGTGACAAGGTGCGTGGGGGTGATGCATAAGCAGGGGGGAGTGCGAGGTTTGAAATTCATGGTCCTAATCCCGATCAATTCATGTCCATCATCGCACGCAAGCACTTACCTTTTGCTTTGATTGATCATTTAGCTCGGGCTGGCAATCGCAGCGCGTTGTGCGGCAGGGCCAGGTTCACCGGCACCGTCCGCCATGGCCGTTAGCAACCTGCGCGCCATGTTTGAAGGGCGCAGCATGACCGTGTCTTCACCGGCTGATACCGCGGCCTTGCGGGCTGCATCGCGAGCAGCCCGTGAACGCCGGCGACCCGAACCCGCGCCTGCTGAGGACGCAGCATTAAAAGCAGCAGATGACGTCAAACCCACCCCTCAACCCAAGACCATCCCGGCAGCAAAGCCCGCCCCTGCTCCCGCCGCATCACAGAGCTCACCTTTGGTTGAAGCTCAGGCAGAGGCCAAGAGTGCGACCAAGCGGGAAGCCGAAGAGGTCACCAAGGCCTCGCCTGCCGCCACCGACGATGGGACCGCATCTGAAGGTCCCACTACAAAAGCGCCCAAGCCGCGACCCAAGCCGCCAAGCTCTAGCTTGGCCCAGCGGGCTGCGGCCTTTCAAAACGCCAACCACAACGTCGGGGGCGCGCCAGCGCTCAAGCCCAAGCCCATGGCCAAGCCGGCTCGTAAACTGCCCCAGGTCACCCCTCGACCACCGGCTGCTACAGCCTCATCAACTACAACTGAGTCACCCAGCCCTACGCCCCGCCCCCGCGTTGAGGGTACCAAGCCGACGCCTGCCGTGCGCCCGCGCGCCACAACACTGGCCAACTCGGATGTGCCTCGCAAGGCCTCGACCAGCAGCAACAGCTCGGGTGGCTCGATTGCGGCCCGCCTCGCGGCGCTTCGGGTAAGCTTCCTGCCGCCATTTTTTGCTTCTTTTAAATCCTTGCCTATTCTGCTTTTGTTCCTCCCTAGCCGTCCAGAATCGACCTTCTGCACCTCATTTTCTTGTTTTGGTGCACTGGGCGTTTTTCCCTCCTTCATTGGCTCATGACGCACGCACAGGCGCAAGGACCGGTGCTGCTACCTGGGCTTGGGCGGCCACCACCGGCCCGAAGCGCCTCAAATACTTCACTGGAAGTTGCCACGGCCAATGCCAACGCTCCAGCACCGTCATCTGCCAACACCGCCGCAAGCCGGCCGCATGCGCGCAGTGCCACCCTGGCTGTGAGTGATGCCAAGTTTATGGCACCTCGCCGAAGTACCTCGGATACCAAATTGTTGGTGCAGCGGGTGGAAATTGCCAACGCTGACGCAGACTTTAATCAACTGCCCTCCCACGAGCTTTTGGGCACCAGCATCGGTACGCTAGCCTCGTCTCCCTTTTGCCCTGCTCGCGAGCGATTCTCGCATCAGGTTGCGTTGTACGCCAGCGGCTCCTTGTTGAGTTGGTGTGAACTAGCTTGACCTTACGGCTGCTGCCCATATTGATTTTTTCATGAACCATTCGATCCCTTTGTTACTCATCTGGCAGGGCGGTTTCGTGCTCGGCTGGGTTCGGTGGGGCGTAAGCCCCCGACTCGGAAGCACGCCCAGGCTCGCGCCATGGCTGTGAGCGCCCAACGCTCGCCGCCAACGACCGGCGCCAAGAGCCCCTCGCGCGCCAGCTCTGGAACCGCTGATTCCGACTCGACTCAGGATGAGGTAGCAGATGCACCCAACCTGGTTGTGGTGGAAGAGGAGGAGCCTGTTGAAGAGGAGTCGGTGTCGGACAAGCCCCCGGCGGATGCAGACCCCGACACGGCAACTGAAATTCCCGAAGAGGTGGTCGAGTCGGAGGCAGCCGAAGAAGTGGAGGAGGAAGTCTCGGTCGACGACGACGAGGAGGGCCAAGGTCCATCTGAGGCTGATACCGATACGAAGGACGCCGAGGGCCAAGGTCCATCTGAGGCTGATACCGATACGAAGGACGCCGAGGAAGAGGCCGAGACCGAGGCCGCAGAACAGCTCGAGCCCGCAGCAGATGCCGACGAAGGTTCCGCCGACAGCGATTCGGCCGAGAGCCCAGCACTCGATACCACCATGCAATCCTTGGAGCCCGCCGACGGCGAGACCTCGGTCCTTGATACCAGCAATGCCTGAGCGTGGGCGGGAGCTAAAGGCTATTTTCTGCTTGAGTGTAGCGCATCTCCTCTTTTTCTTGATATCGCACTCCCACTTTCCTGCTGCGTCTTAACGACGTGAGGCACGACATGGGCCGAGCCCGATCGTCGTGGCGCCTCCAGAGCGAGGCCTTGCCTCAAGTGGTCCTGTTTTTTGTTGTTGTTGTTTTTGTTAGTCGTGTTTCTTCTTGTGTGTGTGTGTGTGTGTGTGTGTGTGTGTGTGTGTGTGTGTGTGTGTGTGTGTGTGTGTGTGTGTCAGCGGGGGTTCGCGCGACGAGCCCCTCTGTTTCCCCGTGTGCTTGAGTGTTCCATGCCTATTCTGGCACAGCTGCTCGCCTCGTTCTTTTCCCAAATAGACATCCAAATCCGAGAATACAAACGTGATATTACAACAGAGAAAGCCAGGGAGGGAAAGGACAGAGGGACAGAGGGAGGGAGAGAGTAGAGTAGAGCAGGGTAGAGAAAGCCGAGTAGAGAACAGAATAGAGAGAGTAGAGTAGAGAGAGTAGAGTAGAGCGAGCAGAGTAGAGAGAGCCAAGCAGAAAGAGCCGAGTTGAGAGAGCATAGTAGAGAAAGCAGAGTAGAGAGAGCACAGTAGAGAGAGCAGAACAGAGAGCCGAGTCGAAAGAGCACAGTAGAGAGCACAGTAGAGAGCAGGGCAGAATAGAGAGCAGAGTAGAGAAGCCGAGTAGAGAGAGCAGAGTAGAGAGAGCAGAGCACATCAAAAAAAAATTTTTATCACACAAAACAGAAGGAAAAAAAAACTGCCTGTGAGCATTCTGTTTTCAAGCCAAAATTCTCTCTCAGCACATTCACAAGCCAATTTGGTTTGGCTCTTGCTCTCTCGGTTAGACGACCTGGCTGACGTTACCTCTGGGTCTTGTCATTGTTTCAAGTTGTATCTCTGTATTTCCTTGTGTTTGTAAAGAAAACTCACCAAGCCTCCAGAGGCCATCTCTGAAATATTTTGTGACTGGATACTGCTCTCTGGATTTTCATCCTTCATCTCATCGCTCTCTGCGCCCCCCTCTCTCTCTCTCGGATCAAGGTCTGGTCGCGCGCCCCGCTCGACGTCGGGTGCGCCACCTTGTGCTGCGCCTCTCTCGGGCTCGGGTTTGCGCTTTTCACTGGGCAACTTCAAATGCAGCGTGTGCTCAACTTCTCTGGTTGGTGGCTGGTGAATGTATGGCCGCATTTAGGTTGATCTTGTACCACATTCCGAGCTTGATCTGTCCACGTTGCGTCGTGCCACCATGAAGTGGCTCCTGGCTTGTGCCGCGCTGGCTTTGCTTGCTGGCCTGGCCGCCAGCGACTCGCACAGCTACAAAGATGGCGATAAGGTGAGCCGTGCCTCCTGAGGTGACTCGTGCCCCCGCTTCTCTCTGCTGCCCTCGTTGTCTCGTGTCCCTGTCGTCTGCTTTTCGTCAGCCTCGGACGCTCAAGCTGACTTTCCAGCTCAACGCCCACGGACCGTCATCACATCTCAATCCATCACATCCAAAACCCCCCACCTCCCCCTTCTCCTCTTTTCCTACCGATGTGGCATAGCTTCCCGTGTATGTCAACAAGATCGGCCCTTACTTCAACAAGCAGGAAACCTATCATTACTACTCCCTCCCCGTGTGCCGCCCGGACAAGGTAAAGGCTCAAGCCAAACCCTCACTGCTTTGCTCGGCCTTCAAACAGTTCCGAGTCGATGCCTTCCCGCTCAATCAATGCCGTGTTTGTCAGATCAAGTCACGCGGCTTGACTCTAGGCGAAGTCCTGGACGGTGATCGCATGGCCGAAGCTCTGCACGATATCCGCTTCAAAGGTCCGCCTCTACCCCCAAGCTGGCAAAGCACCCGCTCAAGTGCACCAGCTCTCATCCACCTATGTCCGCAGAAAACAAGCGTGCCATCTTGTGCAAAGTTCAGCTCTCGCGCAAGGAGATCCAGCAGCTGACCGAAGCCATTGAAGATTTGTTCTATTTCGAGTTTGTTGTTGGTTCGTGGTCTCTCTCTTGCTCCCCATTAGCTCGCATCAGTCCACCCAGCTCCCACCTAGCTCCTACATTCCAAAAAGATTGCACCCGTGCTCATCAGCAATGCCCTGCACCTGGACCCTCCTCACTGTCACAGATGACTTGCCTGTCCGTGGGTTTTTGGGCCAACTTGAAGAGCACTTGCTGGACCTGCCCACGACCCACCGCGTCTTTCTCTGGCCCCACATGCACTTTCATCTCGAATACAACGGCGACCGCGTGAGTCAAGCCCCCTCGTCAGCTTTATGTGTGGCCGTTCAACTTGAGGGTATTACCATGCTCAGTCCCTCGCTTATCTCCCCGTTCCCGTCTGTTTTGCTCGACCAGGTCGTCAATGTTAATGTGACAGAGAAGCTCGAGGAGGTGGAACTGCCCTATCTCACCGAAGATGGTGATACCTTTGAGGTGACCTACACCTACAGTGTCACCTGGTCTGAAAATAAGCAGTCAGTTGATCCCCCCTTCTCTCGTCGGCGTCATCTGATCCCTTGCCTTCCTGTATCACACTGCACAAACTCACATCGGGCACGCTGCCTCAATTTTTTTTTCCCGTTTCTTTTTCACAGAATTCCCTTTAAGCTGCGTGGTTTTGCCAGCAAGCAATTCTTCCCAACCACTCTTGAGGTGCTTCTTGGCTCTTACGCTCGCCAGTGCAGACGCCCCTCCAAAGTCATTGGCTGAATGCAATCGTGCTTCTTCTCCCGTTGGGACTTGAACTAGATTCATTGGCTCTCGGTGATCAACTCGGCCGTTCTTGTGGTTCTCCTCCTGGCGTTTGTGGGCATTATCGTGGTATGCACTCTTGGACAAAGCCGCCCACGCTCGCTCCTGCTTGCAGGTTTCGATCCTGCACGCTCTCACTATCATGTCCCATGCAGGCGCGTGCCCTCAATCAGGATTTTGCCCGTTACTCGAAGAACAACATTGACGTCGACTTGAACGAAGGTCAGCCCGCCTTGGGCAGAGTCATTCATCTCCACGCCTTGGGTACCCCGGGTGATGGATGAAACTCGAGTGCAAGCACTTTCTTCTCACGTCGCTCACTCCCATGTTTGTAGACGTGAACGACGATCAGGGCTGGAAGATGATTCATGCCGATGTTTTCCGCTTCCCGGCCTACAAGAGCCTTCTCTGCGCCGTTGTTGGCAACGGCATGCAGTTTTTGACCGTGGCGTTTGCCGTCATTCTGCTTTCTTTGATGAACTGGTTTAACCGCCATCGTCATCACAGCATGACCACAGCCGTCATCGTCCTCTATATTCTTGCTGCTGCCGTCGCTGGATACAGTGCCAACCGTCTCTACACCCAAATGGGCGGCGAGGTTTGTTTGCCATCATCGCTCCTTCCGTCGCCTGCCCGCCCGCCAATTTTTTTCTGGCCACCGTGGGCCTGTGAAGTCTGAGCTTGACTCACCTCGAAATTCCTTGCGCAGGCCTGGGCCTGGAACATTGTTCTCACGGCGACTCTGTTTGTGGCCCCCTTCTTTGTGGGCTGGAGCCTCATCAACTCGGTGGCTTGGGCCCTTGGCTCAACACAGGCCCTTCCGGCGACCACTATCATCCTACTCCTGCTAATCTGGCTTCTCATTGGCTTCCCGCTCACCGTCGTTGGAGGCATTTTGGGCAAGAATTTCCCCGGTACGCCATCACCTCCAACGTTTCATGCCTTTTTCTTTCAGTTCCTTCCCCCTCACTGCGCTTGTCGCTTTTTTTTTTCTTTTTTTTAAATTTGTGTTTTTGTTTTTCCAAACTCGTATATGCAGGATCATTTGACAGCCCCTGCCGCACCAAGAACATTCCTCGCGAGATCCCACCAGCTCCCGTATATCGTTCATTGGGCGCGCAAATGCTCATTGGTGGCTTCTTGCCATTTAGCGCCATTTCGCTTGAGCTCTATTACATTTACGCCACCGTTTGGGGTCGTGAACACTACACCCTGTACGGTGTGCTGTTTCTCATCTTCACCATTCTGCTCACCGTCACGGCCTGTATCACTGTGGCGCTGACTTACTTCCAACTCAGCGGCGAGGATTATCGCTGGTGGTGGCGATCCGTGTTTGCCTCGGGGTAAGTCGGTTCATTGTTGCGAGGCTGTTGCTCTTCCAGTCGCTCTCTTCTCTGCTACCAAGCGGTGCCTGGCAGCGGTACTTGGTGCGTGCTCATGAACATTTTTTTCTTTTTCGACCTACTTCGTCCACAGGGCACCAGCTTTTTTCGTGCTGCTTTACTCCATGTACTACTATTATATACGCTCAAACATGTCTGGTACTCTGCAGGTATTTACCTCGATTTCATTTTTCTTTATCCAAGAGTTTCCTTCTGCTTGTGTAAAACATGTCACACCCCAGCTTTCGACTCACTCTGCTTGTTTTGATACTACTCTCTAGACGGTCCAGTTCTTTGGTTACACGGCGCTGGCCTGCTACGCCTTCTTCTTGATGC
This sequence comes from Monosiga brevicollis MX1, assembly GCF_000002865.3. Lineage (NCBI taxonomy): Eukaryota > Choanoflagellata > Craspedida > Salpingoecidae > Monosiga > Monosiga brevicollis. The sequence goes on from NW_001865067.1 coordinate 90,206, forward strand.
TGGCTGCTGTCGGCTTCAAGACGACTCTTCATTTTGTCAAGTACATTTATCAGAACGTCAAGTTGGACTAGGGGTTTACGTTTCCAACCTAGATGGCCGCCCTGCTTGATCAACTCAGCCAGCTCAAGCTTTCATTCCTGTGCTGTCAAGTCGGCTTGTCTTGTGTGGCCGACACCTTGAGGTTACTTGACTGTCTTCTTCCCCTTTCCCTCTACTTCCTCTCTCTTCAATTTCTTGACCTTCTCCTCGTGCGCGCTTGACTTTTTGCTTTTTGTCTAGTCAATGTCTTCATTTACCCTTGTGCCTAAGAGTGCGTTGCTTGTCATGCTTCCTGATCCCCGACGTTGGCATTTGTTTGGCTCTCACACGGGCAGGACGCCCCATCAATTGACGCAAGCAACTGAACAACAGATGGATCACCAACTCTTTTCAAAGGGTCACTCCAGTGCCGTCATGCTTGAACAGCTCCATGTTCCAGCGTGTTAATCGCAAACGTCCACGTCTGTGCAGTGGGCTCGTATGCCAACGATGTCAAGCCAGGGCTAGCCAGCAACGCCTGCTGAAACTCCTTGCTGCTCAAGGTGGGCGGCTGGGCAATATTTAGAAGCTGTACAATGGCTGGCAAGTCCTCCAGTATTGAGTCCAGCTCGATCTGGCCGGGGCCAAAATGCACTGCTGTCCGAAGGCTGATGTTGGCAGGAACGGGGCCCAGAAATTGCACGCTGCCAAACTCCGAACGCACAAACCCGACAGCCGACTCTGTCACCTTTGGTGCTGAGCAGAAGTGCGACTGTGACGTAGTTGACTCCATTTCCTCACCTGTCAGAGAGGCCCGCCTGGATGCGAGGAAGATTGGCTCAGGAGATGGCTCTTTTGGTTCAGAAGGGTGCAGCGCGGGCTGCGCAGCCCAGATATGCTCAACTAGGGTGTTGGTCGTTGAAGTTTCATTCAAGTCCGTAGCAGCCAGGGAAAGGTCAAACGTTTCCCGCACAGCCTGGCGTAGTTCCAACAAGGTCAAAGAGTCCATTCCAGCTTCGGCAAAGGACATGTCTGACTCAATATCATCTCCAACGAGGTCGGCCACCAACGCCACGACTTGCATGCAAACATCTGCGTGCGAGAGCTGATGGATCTGGTTTTGAGCCTCGCCAATCAAGCTGCTCGCACTGCTCGCGGCCTCGCTGGCACTCTGAAGGCTGTCCGAGCCTGATGAAACAGACAAAGACTGCGAAATTGCGGATGGACTGCGGTCATTCGAGCCGGGCTGCTCATTCAGCAGCTTTTCTGCGGTGGCCAGCAGCAAACGTGGGGTGATGCCTCCCGTGATGACAGCTGCTGACAAGGTGAAGCCAAGCGCTTCCGTCAAGGTTTGGCGCAGCTCCATAAGAGCCAAGCTGTCCAGCCCGACACTTTCGAGGGTATCATCCAGCGCGGGAAGCTCCCCTGCCACGTCTTGCAGAGCATCAAACACCACACCCTCAAGCTCACGCTTGTCCCATACGATGCTAGGCTTTTTCTCTGCTTTTGAGTGTTGTGTCGGTACCACCTGTTGTGGAGCGGTTGCTGAGGGCGATGCTGCCTGAGGTGGGCGCTGCGGCGCTGGCGTGCTGCGCAATAGGCGCTCCAAGTACTGTTTGTCGGCTGTGGCTCGCACCCGTCCACTCACGACGTTCCAGTCAAGCGGAGAAACCGCTATGGTCGTGCCTGGCCTTGCCGTCATGGCGGCGTCAAAGCCAGCGCGACCGATGGTAGATGTCACTTCGCCCAAGCCCAATCTTTTCAAGTGCACCGCGCTGTTTTTGCGTGCGGCCATCCCAACCTCAGCCCACGCACCCCACTGCACGCTCGCGCCCACTAGTCCCACACTAGCCCGCTCCTGAACTAGGTTGTCCAGCAGTGCATTGGCCAGACTGTAGTTGATTTGCCCTGGTGACGCCACGATGGCTGCTAAAGACGAGTAGGTCATGATGGTGGGTTGTGCGCTCTTGACTGCGAGAGTTGAGCGTCGAGCGGCGAGAAGGGTCCAATGCCAATGCCACAGACCACAGACCTTGGGGCGCATCACACGCTCGATATGGTCCATGGTAAGGTCTGGTAGTAACGCATCAGCCAGTACGCCAGCGCTATGAATCAGGCCCTGTACAGGCCCAATCGTGTGTTCCAGGGCACGCACTAGCGCCAGTACTTGCGGCAAACTGGACGTGTCACAACGAGCCACTGTCAAGCGCTTACTGTCAGTATATGCTTTCCTCAGCTCTGTCCAGCGCGCCGCACTGCGCTTTTCTACAGATCCTGATCTTGTCAGCAAGCACACATGTGCGGCACCGTACTCCAGTAACCATTCAGCTGTCAACAGACCCAGCGCACCGAGTCCACCCGTAATCACAAAAACTCGGCCACTCACAGCATTGTGCACGCGACGCGCGACGCAGATGTTGAGCGTGCCAGGACAGTGGTCCAAGCGCAGCGCATCTGCCCGGACCTTTCCATCGTCCAGCACTGTGAGCGATACGCTGCGCTCAGAGAGTGCATGGGGTCCCAAAGCGAGAGCAAAGCTCACCGCCGATAAACAGCTTTCCTCAGGAGATTTGGCCACAATGTGGACGTGCTGCCACTCAAGCTGCGGCTCGTGAATGGCTGCACTGCGTAAACCAGCGGCAGCCCACTGGGCTTGTGCAGGTCCGACAGTTACCCACAGCAGTTGTGAAACACCTCCCACGTGGCAGTACGCGGTGATCGCAGCCAACACGCGATGCAGCGAGGTACCATGTCGCCCCCATGTCAGAAGTACTATTTGCTTTACCGACTTGGGTTGTAAATCATGGGCGATGAGCGACTCGAGCAGCTGCATGTTGCCGTGCCAAGCCACCGGTACAGACGCCGCTAACTCGGGTTCCACCAAAAGCAGGGCGTCTTGTGGTGGTGCCATGCCTGCAATGCTGGGGCTGTCGGTGAGATGCAGTGGCTGCCACACTTGTTGCAAAGTCACGGGTGCTAGGGCGACCCGCTTGCTGTTGGTGACATCGTAGCTTCCAACCAGGACGCCGCGTAGACTGCACAGCCTTTGCTGCTCGCAGTCGTGCACGTCCACGTCGTATTTTCCGTCCTGTCGATACTGAATCGATACATTCAGGTCCAGCTCTGCACCACGAACAACGGGAGCCAGCCACCATTGCTCCCACCCTTGCACATAATGGGCGCGGTTGGTCATGTCCAGGCCCAATACTTGAGCGTCGAGAATAGCAATGGCATGAACGGTTGCATCAAGCCAGGCCACGGCGTGCGCATCACCGTGCGCATCCCCACAACCACCTCGAACAACTGCAAGGAGCCGTTCTCCGCAAACGACGGCCCTCAAAATGCCTTTGAAGGCGCCCTGATAGCGATTGTCCATGTAAGCGTACACGGCTTCGGGAGTAGGAAGCACCAGGTGGGGGTCCACAACAACCGATGCGCTTGTGCAGGCTTCCCAATCAAATGCTGCAGCGTGCGGCTGGAGTTTAGGCTGCGGTGAGCTGACAACACGGCCTTGCAGGTTTGAGGTCCAAGTTGCATGCTCGTCCATGCGAGTTGCCACGAGGACAGCCCCCGTGGACAAGTTGAGCTCGCAGCGCACGAAGATGGCCGACGTCTGCGCGTCAAAACGAATCATATGTTCAAGCTGGACGTCGTCAAAGCTGAAGCTGGCCTCGCCTAGCTCACGCACTGCACATCGCTGAGCAAAGAGGAGCAAAGCCGTCCCAGGCACGCACACTGTGGTATGGCCCACCACATGCTGCGCGAAGAAGTGCAGCAGGCGCGGGCCCCAACGCCCTTCATAGACCACCGGACTGGATGAAACGTTCTTGGCACGAGTCGGGCCGTCCATGGAGCGGTCTCCAGCAAACTCGTAATGCTCGTAGAAAGTGGGGAACCATCGGCGCTTGTACACGGCTGCAGCACTGGGTCGCCGCGGCACCCAGTCTGCTCCTCGACCCACGATGCAGTGCGCGTTGGCACCACCAAACCCAAACGAGTTTACACAGGCGTAAACTTGACCGTCCTTGCTGGCGTCGGGGAGAGCAAGGCCAACTCCGGGGCCGGGAAAAGCAACATCAAAATTGTCCATGGCAATGGACGGGTTGAGCTGCTGGAGGTGCAGATTGCCTGGCACGCGCCCTTGATTGAGGCAGAGCACGGCCTTGATCAAACCAGCGATGCCCGCAGCTCCTTCGGTATGGCCCATGTTGCTCTTTAGCGCGCCCAGCACAAGAGGCTGGGTGCGATCTGCGTCATCACCAAAGACAGCACGCAGAGCCCCTGTCTCGATGGGATCTCCCAACGCCGTACCTGTGCCGTGCGTCTCGACATAGGCCACGTCAGTGGGCTCCAAACCAGCTTTTTCGAGAGCATCTCGGATCACTTCCTGCTGTGCTGGTCCTCGCGGTGCGGTCAGGCCCGCACTTCGCCCATCCTGGTTAAGCGCCGTGCTGGCCAACTCGGCGTAGACGCGGTCATCCTGAGAGAGCAGTGCAGGGGCCATGCGCTCCAGCACCAGGGCCCCAACGCCCTCACCCCGCACGTAGCCGTTGGCGCTGGCATCAAAGGATCGACAGCGCGCATCGGGAGAAAGCATGCGTGCCTTGCACGTGAGCTCAAACATGGTCGAGGAAAGAAACATGTTAATACCAGCCACGACGGCCACGTCACAGTCTTGCAAGCACTGTGCGGCCCCGTGCAGGCCAACCAGCGCGCTCGAGCAGGCTGTATCGATAGTCATGCTCGGACCCCGAAAATCAAAGACGTAGGAAAGACGATTGGACAGGATGGCGCGCGAGCCTCCCGTGGCCAGCAGGGCGCTGGCGACTCGCTTCAACGCCCAGACGTAGTCGAGTGTCATGCAACCAACATAGACGCCCACTCGCCGTCCGCGAAGCTGCTCACGCGTGTAGCCAGCATCAATCAGAGCATCATTGCACACCTCGAGCAGTAAACGCTGCTGGGGGTCCATGACGGCGGCCTCGGCATTGGACAGGCCAAAGGCTCGTGCATCAAAGGTGTCAATGTTCTCCAACACGGAAGCCGACTTGACGTACACACTATTGGGAACTTCTGGGTTTGGGTTGAACTTGCCCTCCACGTCAAACCGCTCCAAGGGAATAGGACTAATGCAATCGCGACCAGACTCCAGCACCTTCCAAAACCGGTCCAAGCCCGTGGCTCCGCCAGGGAAACGGCATCCAAGACCGGTGATTGCAATGGCGTAGTCGCGCCCTGGTCGATGAAAAGACACGCTTAGACCGGCCGACGGCTGTATGGGCCGAGGGGTGGTCAGACTCGACACTTCGGCGCCCTCGGACGTCAAGCTATGGCAAGCCACGATGTGCTGAGCCAGAGCGCGAGGTGACGGATAATCAAACAGAACGTGGCTGGCCAAGGAGAGGCCCAAAGTTTGGTTGAGTGCCTGGCGTACTTCGATCAATACCAAGCTATCCAAGCCGCTTTCCATAAAAGGATCGTCCAAGGCCAAGTCGAGGGCAGCGACGTTGGAGACCACCTGCACCACCTGCGAGCTCACATCCTCTTCACTCCAAGCGCGAGCCTGGGCTTGGGGTGCCGACTCTAATGGACTCGTCCCTACACTCTCAGTCGTTGAGGGGCTAGTTTGTGATGCTAGAAGCGAGATGCAGAGCGTGCTAGGAATGGCAGGTCGATTCGCCGTCTCTGCCTGACACGCGCGCGCCATGAGATGTAGCGCTAGGGCTAGAGCAGCTTGCCCCTGTTCATCGGATACAGCACCAATGCCTTGCTGTGCAAAGCGGGCGAGTGCACGCGCCTCGCGCGAGGCCATACCGCCCTCAGCCCAGGGACCCCACTGCAGCGCAAGGCCAAACAGGCCCACGTTGCAGCGCGCTTCCATCATCTCGTCCATGTAGGCGTTGGCGTAGGCATAGTTGGCTTGGCCAGCCGCGCCAAAGCAAGCCGTGACTGACGAATACGCCACGATAGGTACTCGAACTCCCAAGTACAGCGCCAAGCCATGAAGATGGGCCAGACCCTGCTGCTTGGGCGCAGCTGTGGCTCGCCAGTCGCGTGGTTGCAAAGACATGAAGGTTCCATCTTGCAGGACCCCAGCAGTGTGGAGGATGGCTGTCAGACGGCTGTGGGGCAGAGTTTGAAGCTCGGCACGAACGACGCGGCCCAAAGCCAACACGTGAGCAGCATTGCTCACATCTGCGCAAGCAATGCGCAAGCGGGTCCGCTGGCCTGCGTGGCGCTGGATGGCGGTCCACGTGGCGGCATCAGCCTGCCGTATCCGTGCCTGACGCCCCACAAGGACAATAAGCGCAGGGTCTTGCGTGGTCAGCAGCTGCAGCACTGCGCGCAGGCCAAGACCACCCAATCCGCCCGTCACAACAAAGGCGGTCCGAGTCACGGCGGGGGTATCGCTCACGGGCATGATGGCCCAGAGTCGCTGAGTTGATGGCGAGATGCGCTGCTGCATCCGACGCCAGAAACTTCCGTTGCTGAGGACACAGGAATTCGTGCCTGGCTGACTCAGCGCAAGTTGGAGGATAGATCGACACGCAGCGGCACGGTCGCTGCCACTTTCAGCATCAGCAATATGCACGTGGATTACTGGAGCCAGTGTTGACGTCTCGAGAGCAAGGGTTTGCACCAAGGCCGCTTCTGCGTGGCCATCAGACCATGCAGGGATCGCTGTGGTGTTGTTTGACTCAGACACTGTGAGCCAGAGAACGCGCGCTTGATCACCACGGCGCTGAAGACCTTGCAAGCGCTCCACAAATTGCGCCACAGCTGCCTGATTCCCGGCCCTCGACGCAAACACATGCAGTTGACGACCGCGCCCTGAACCGGTGGCTGCCTGACATACAGCGCCACACCAACTGGCTACATCATCCTTGCTTGTTGCATGCACAGAGGCGGCGTGATCCGTCGCAATTCGCTCCGGCATCAGGATCGTGCCTTGACACACGCAAGCGAGGTTGGCTGCAGAAGAGCTGGTGGACATTGTCCAAGGCTTGAGCTGGGTTTGAGTCAACAAACCGTCAAGGACAGGGTGGGCCAAAGATGCCGTCTGAGCACTACCAGCCGGTAGCTTCACACCGCGCCAGCTGACCAGGAGATCACCATACACGTTCCAAGCGGTAATATCAAACACCGGCTGACTGGAGCTGGCACGCACAGCCCGGCAGAAAACGCCGTGTCGAAGGCTTGCCCAGCTGTGCAACTGGAGGCTTTGCCAGCCTTGCACGTAGCGTGGCGCTGCACGAACACCGGCTTTGCTTTTGGCAAGCATGTGAAGGGGGCCATGTAGCAGGGCGTCCAGAGTAGCGACGATGGCGTGCTGCTCCCCGACCGCGGAGGAAGGTTGAATATGCGTAAGCACGCTGTCAGACTCCGCACGGCTCATCATCATGACACCGGCGTGCACCGCGACAAAGGCGCCCTTGTATGCGTTGCCCAGCGTTGTATAAAGCTCGGGCCCTTTGAAGCGTATTCCATGCCCTACGGTGTGCATTGCAGCCCACGCATCGAAAGACTGCGCGGAGGTCAGGACGCGCGGACCTTCGTGTACGGTAGTCGATGCATCACGGGATGGCTTGGTCAGACGGCACGCAAAGTGATGCGCCAAGACGGCGCCGTTAGCGTCCACTGCATCAAGGGTTGCGCGCGTGTTGTCGTGCACGGTTAGTTGCAGCCACAGCCGGGCTGCTGGGCCCGAAGGCACGAGCATCACGTTGAGAAGCTGGGCCTCCGTGAGCTCGACGGTGGGGCAGTGCCAGGCTTCGCGCACCAGGTGATCGACTAGACCAGCCATGGCAGTGGCTGGTACGCAAGCCAGTTGAGACCCGAGGACATGCGAGGCAAGAAATTGACACTCAGATCTGTTCCACACCACGCGAACCGACCACGTCGAGGCCTGCGTCCGCAAGGCCTGGTTGGTTGTGAGCAGTCCAGATCCTTCAAAGGTGCGCACCGGTACTGGGTGGTACGTCTGCGCCCGATGCTGTGTTCGGTGGGGTCCGTGGGAGGGCGTGCTTACAATAGCATGGGCATTGGTTCCACCAAAGCCAAAGGAACTAATTCCGGCGTGCCAGCGAACGGGCTTGCTGGGCAGCGGTGCAAACACGCCGGGGCCTGAGAGAGTGATGGCTGAGGCCAGACCAAGGTGGGGGTTCAAGCTCGTGGCATGGCTAGGGTCCATGTGCAGGTTGCCAGGCACGCGGCCATGATTGAGGCTGAGCACGGCCTTGATGACACCCGCCAGGCCGGCAGCTCCCTCCAGATGCCCAATGTTCGACTTGACGGCGCCCAGCACGAGGTGACGAGGCCCTGTAGCTGCGTCAGCGGCGTTGTTGCTCGGTTCACTCAAGCAAAGTGCTCTCTGAATGGCCTGCACCTCGACGGGATCACCAAGAGCAGTGCCAGTACCATGGGCTTCGATATAATTCAGCTCCTCAGGGCGCAGGGCCGCGGTTGCCATGGCCTCGGTGATGAGGGCTTCTTGAGCGGCCCCACTGGGAGCAGTCAGCGATTGCGTGCGACCATCCTGGTTGATAGCCGTGGCATCAAGTTGAGCGTAGACCGCATCAGAGCTGGCACGGTCAGCGGGCTCCAAAATCAATGCTGCCACGCCCTCGCCTCGACCATAGCCATCAGCTGTCGCGGCAAAGGTCTTGCACCGCCCGTCAGTCGCCAGCATGCCAGCACGGCAGGCGGCAATAAAAAAGTCGGGGCCCAGCAAGAGGTTGCTAGCAGCCACAATGGCCAGGTCAATCTCATGGCAATCCAAGGCGCGGCGGGCCAAATGCAAGGCCACCAGCGAGCTCGAGCAAGCCGTATCCACGCTCAGGCTCGGACCACTGAGACCCAGCCAGAAGGAGAGGCGATTGGCATGAATGGCACGGCCCGCCCCTGTGGCGCGAAATGCCGAAGTCTGACCGTCAGAGGGCTGTGCGGTCCAATCGCTGTGGGTAACCCCCACGTACACACCCACTCGGCGCCCAGCGAGCTGGGTGCGGTCGTACCCGGCATCAACGAGGGCCGAGTAGCACTGGTGTAGCAATAAGCGCTGCTGAGGGTCCATATCCTCTGCCTCGCGCGGGGACACGTTGAAAAAAGCCGCATCAAAGAGATTAGCGCCTTCAAGCAATCCTGCGGCTTGCACGGGCATGTGCCGGGGATCGTGGGCTGGAAGTTGACGCAGCTCCTGGGCCGCAAAGCGCTCCTCTGGAATGGGTGTAACGCCATCCTGTCCACGGGCCAGGTGCTCCCAGAAAGCGACAAGGTTATCGCAACCGGCTGGGAAGTGACACGCCATGCCCGAGATGACGAGAGCCTCACACTGCGGCTGTCTGGGCACGGAAGGGCCTGGATTAGTGGGCATCGTGGTGGGCTGGGAAGAGAGCCGACGGTTGATGGCCAAGGCTAGACTTTGAGCCGTGGGATGGTCGTAGGCCACGGAGATGGGGAGCGTTACAGCAAAGCGTGTCTGCAGACGGGCATGCAGTTCGACAGCCTCCCGACTCGAGAGGCCAAGCTCTGCAAGAGGGGTATCGGGATTCAGACGTGCCCCATGTGTAAAGCGCATCAGCTCGGCCAGCAGATCTGAAAGCAGCGGAGAGTCAGGGTTCGAGACGGTCGCTAAAGGCCAGCCCGCAGCAGTGACTGGCCCGCGTATGTGGCGGCTCTGCCAGGCAGCTTGGGCCACGCGGCGAGCCGTCCAAGCTGCCAAGCCGGTGACGGGCTCCAAAAACTCGTCCGTCTGTGGCTCCAACGCCTGAGGGTGGCGCTCTGCTCGCACAAGCATAAAGCGAAGAGCTTGGAGAGGGTCGGGAAAAGCTTGTGGCTGTGCCTGCACGCGCGACCAGGCCAGGCTGGGGACCAGAGCTACGGGCCATGGGCACTGTAAAATCGCGGCAAGACCAGCTGCCACCTGGCCTGCCTGGTCGCGCATTGACTTTGGGTCAAAACTGGCATCTTCTTCTAGCCCGAGAACAAGTGGCTTTGAGTCGGCAGCTGCAGTCGATGACGCGTATACGAGCTCAAACTGTCGGCCCGTCACCTGAGTGGCCAGGGCCGGAGCTAAAAGAGTCCAGAGGGCGTCGCAGCTGCATGGGATCAGGTTCTCGGCCAGGTTTGGCTGAGCACCAAGTAGCGTGGCAGCGAGGCGAAGCCCCAGCGGGAGAGGCTCACTGGTGGCTTGAAGTATGCCATGCACGAGGTGACCCATGCCTTCCTGCTGTAATAGAAGGCAGGCTGCATGGACCTGTGGAGCAGTCACGACATGCTGAGCTTCAGGCTCGGTCTCGGCCACGGTCGCGATGACGACTTGGGACGAGCCTAGCGTGTGTGCACAAGGGTGACAGAGACGATGATTAGTTGGAACAGACACGGGACGCAAAGACTAAAGCAGCGATGTGTGCGTACCTGGTTGAGCCGAGGTGAAAGCCGCGAGCTGAAGGGCTTGGGAGAGGTCTGAGAATGAGGCGTTTGCGGGTAAAAGAACACGGTTATCAGGCGCCGTTGTTAGGGCTGGACTAGCCCGGGCTGGAAGCCAGGGAGGAGCATGGTGCTGAAGCAGCGCGGCCCACGCCATGATCTGGGTTGGCCGGATGCAGCTGATGCAGATGAGCTGCGAGGAAGGAAAATGCCCGCCGAACTGGCCAGCTAGCGAGTTGAGCGAACCGACAAGAAAGGGCACGTGATGGGGGATCAGCCAGTAGCAGAGTTGAAGGCTTCTTCTTTTGTTCACCTTTGCTCGCTCCGATCCCGTGCCGCAATTCACGCCACAACAGTCTGAAGATGTGTGGAGAGCCGGGGTGTCGAACATGCCATTGCTTCCGGTTGTTTTCCGTGCCTCTCACACCAAAGGCTGGAAGGTCCCCGCACCGTGATTCCTTGTCCCTTTGCGCCATGTTGACGGCAACCGATCATCAATGTAACTGCCCCTGCCCCTCCCAGCCACGGTCTGCCCTCTATCTATTGTGCAGGTTTGAGGTTTGAGCCCGTTCCCCGTACATCACGGGCTCTGCTCAAACTCGAGTTCCATGACGTCAAAATGTCTGTAGCCATGACAGTCTTTGATACAGTTTTTTTGTCGAAACAATCTTTAGGACAGAATTTTTCAGTTTTGGGCGAACAAAAGAATGAAATCTAAACTCTGTGTGTGTATGTGTGTCTGTGTCTGTGTCTGTGTCTGTGTGTCTGTGTGTGCGCGTGTGTGTGTGTCTGTGTCTGTGTGTGTGTCTGTGTCTGTCTGTCTGTGTCTGTCTGTCTGTGTCTGTCTGTCTGTCTGTGTCTGTGTCTGTGTGTGTGTCTGTGTGTGTGTGTCTGTGTGTGTGTCTGTGTATGTGTCTGTGTCTGTATCTATGTGTCTGTCTGTCTGTCTGCCTCTCTGTCTGTCTGTCTGTCTGCCTCTCTGTCTGTCTCTCTGTCTGTCTCTCTGTCTCTGTCTCTCTGTCTGTGCACGTGTGCCGGTGCCGGTGCCCGTGCCCGTGCCACTGTGTCTGTGTCCGTCTGCGTCTGTCTGCTTGTATGTCTGTGTGCCTTTGTGTCTGTGCTTGCTATATCTATGCTTGTATGATCTGTGTTTTCTGGTGATTAAAAGCATTTGATGAGGGTTGAAGATGATGCCGAAGAGGTTTATGTATTATCAGTAATACAAGTCGTTGAAGTTGTTGAATGAGATATTCAGGTTTGTGCCGGACGCCTCGTGGCGTTTGCTTAGAGTCCGCTCGTACTTTTTCATCTCGTCGGACTGCTTGCGTGTGGGGTGGCTGCTCCGTTTGGTGAGGTGTGTGCCATTTTTTTTCTCGGCCATCGCTTGTCTGTCGGTAAAGACCGACAGCTGTTCTACTTGGTTTGAATTGTGTTGCCACGACGTCGCATCGATCAAGGGGGTACTGCACACAACAGTGGCACCATTTGCCATCAACGTGAAATCCCTCTTGCCTTCTGCACGGCTCATCAAGAACGCGTTTGGAGCCTCGGAGCAATTTGGTTCTCCAGAGCAATCGCAGCCCACGGTCAGTCATTCACAGAGAGACAGTGGGCAGCACCCACCAGCGCCCGCCCGCCCTGCTGTCGCCTAGGCTGCCCTTTCGGATCGAAAAGTGTCAGGTCGCTTGAGTGCAACCATTCAGACATGGTATTTTACATTTGGCGGTGATATCGGCAGAAGGCACCGCTACCATGCGCGACGATGGAAGGGACCTGTATGAGGCGTGTTGGTCTTACGATCCACAAGAGGCGCTGCAGCTGTTGAACAGTTGGGACCCACAACGTATTCGAGATGCTGCTGCTGCTAAAGATGGGGTATGTCTGCTGTTTGGGCGAACGAGATATTTGATAAAGTTCTTTGAATAAAACAAAGCTAATGATATTATGCATTTTCCAACAGTATGGCGATACACCAGTGCACTGGGCCTACCGCAACGGTCATGCCAAGGTGGTGGAGATACTGTTGAAGCACGGTGTTGATGCTGAAGCCAAGGACAAGGTCAGTACTTTCCACTCTCTCCCTTGCCCCTTCATGTTGGTACTGGATTTGTACGTGATGCTGATGCATAACCCACAGTATGGCATTGCACCACTACACTATGCCTGCCGAAACGGTCATGCCAAGGTGGTGGAGATGCTGTTGAAGCACGGCGTTTATACCCGAGACAGGAACGACGTCAGTACAGTACCTCCCTCTCCCTATGCCCCTGCTCAGCCCCCCATGAGCGTGCAACTGTACCATATGATGATGAAACTGAATCGTTTGCGTGATATCTGATGCATCATCTGACAGGGTGGCAAGACGCCACTGCATTGCGCCTGCCGAAACGGTCATGCCAAGGTGGTGGAGATGCTGTTGAAGCACGGCGTTTATGTTAACGCCACGGACAACGTCAGTACATTACCTCCCTCTACCCCCACTCAACCCCCATATGATGGTGCGCAACTACATCACATGATAATGAAACTGCATGGTTTGCGTGATGCCTGATGCATCATCCCCTAGGATGACGAGACGCCAGTGCATTACGCCTGCAGAGGTGGCTATGTGGAGATGGTGGAGATGCTGTTGAACCACGACGTTAATGCTAACGCCAAGAACAACGTCAGTGCAGTACCTCCCTCTCCCTATGCCCCGCTCGGGCCCCTATGATGGTGCACCTGTACCATATGATGATGAAAATGCATCGTTTGCGTGATGTCTGATGCATCATCTGACAGGGTGGCGAGACGCCACTGCATTGCGCCTGCGCAAATCGTCATGTCAAGATGGTGGAGATGCTGTTGAAGCACGACGTTTATGCCGAACGCCAGGACAACGTCAGTACAGTACCTCTCTCTCCCTATGCCCCCGCTCAGCCCCCTATGATGGCGCATCTGTACCATATGATGATGATGAGATGCATCGTTTGCGTGATGTCTGATGTATCATCTGACAGCGTGGCGACACGCCACTGCATAACGCCTGCAGTCGTGGCTATGTGGAGATGGTGGAGATGTTGTTGAACCACGACGTTGATGCTAACGCCAAGGACAACGTCAGTACAGTACCTCCCTCTCCCTATGTCCCCGCTCGAAGCTCCTTACGATGGTACACCTGTACCATATGATGATGAAAATGCATCGTTTGCGTGATGTCGTTGCATCGACAGGGTGGCGAGACGCCACTGCATTGCGCCTGTAGTTATGGCTATGTGGAGATGGTGAAGATGCTGTTGAAGCACGACGTTGATGCTAACGCTAAGAGCAAGGTCAGTGCAGTACCTCCCTCTCCCTATGTCCCCGCTCAGCCCCCTATGATGGTGCACCTGTACCACACGATGATGATGAAACTGCATCGTTTGCGTGATGCCTGATGCATCATCCCCTAGAAAGACGAGACGCCACTGCATTGTGCCTGTAGAGGTGGTCATGTCAAGGTGGTGGAGATACTGTTGAAGCACGGTGTTGATGCTGAAGCCAAGGACAAGGTCAGTACTTTCCACTCTCTCCCTTGCCCCTTCATGTTGGTACTGGATTTGTACGTGATGCTGATGCATAACCCGCAGTATGGCATTGAACCACTACACTATGCCTGCCGAAACGGTCATGCCAAGGCGGTGGAGATGCTGTTGCAGCACGGCGTTTATGTTAACGCCACGGACAAGGTCAATACAGTACCTCCTTCTGCCCCCGCTCGGCCCCCTATGATGATGCACCTGTACCACACGATGATGATGATGCTGCATGGTTTGCGTGATGCCTGATGCATCATCCCATAGGATGACGAGACGCCACTGCATTGCGCCTGTAGTCATGGCTATGTGGAGGTGGTGGAGATATTGTTGAAGCACGGCGTTGATGCTAAAGCCAAGGACAACGTCAGTATACTACCCCCACCTCCCTATGCCCGCTCGAAGCCCATTACAGTAGTACACCTGTATCATATGTTGATGAAACTGCATCGTTTGCGTGATCATCCCATAGGGTGGCAAGACGCCACTGCATTGTGCCTGCAAAACGATACGGTATTTTTCCCGTAGTGCGCGCCATGTGGAGATGGTGGAGATGCTTTTGAAGCATGGCGTTGATGCCAACGCCAAGGACAACGTCAGTACACTACCTCCAACTCTCTCTGCGCCCGCTTTTAGCCCCTTATGATGGTGCACCTGTACCACATGATGATGATGCTGCTATTTTTGCATGATGCCCGATGCATCGTCCGATAGGATGGCGAGACGCCACTGCATTGTGCCTGCAGTTATGGCAATGTGGAGATGGTGGAGATGTTGTTGAAGCACGACGTTGATGCTAACGCCAAGGACAAGGTCAGTGCAGTACCTCCCTCTCTTTTTGCCCCCGCTCGGGCCCCTATGATGGTGCACCTGTACTTTATGATGATGCTGCTGCATTTGCGTGATGCCTGATGCATCATCGAAAAGGGTGGCGAGACGCCACTGCGTTGCGCCTGTAGAGGTGGCTTTGTCAAGGTGCAGGAGATGCTGTTGAAGCACGACGTTGATGCTCAAGCCAAGAACAAGGTCAATCTCTTCCTCTCCCACTCCTCATCCTATTTCTTCTTCTCGACCCTTGGGCGTTGCTCCACACTACGGCCCACCCTGCTCGCCCGTCCCACCTCCTGCTCCTTTCTTTCTTTCGTGCTACGCGTTTTCCTCTGCCCTTTTTCGTTTCTGCATACTGCGCGTCTTGTGCGTGGTCCATGCTTCTTGTATATTCTGCCTACCCACCTCACTCGTTCTTTTTCATTGCTTGAATCCGGGCTCCACCCATCTCTCGAGCGCTCAAGCGGCTTTCAGATGTTATTTGTTCCTGCTTTGTGCCTTGAGACTCCATATTTCCAAACACTTTCCGATTTAAGCATTCTGCTACCTGCTTGCTTCGCCTGTACATCGCTCTTCGTCAAGCAGCTCCTACACACAACCTCGCCTGTGTTTTTTTAGAAAGCAAGCGAATATCCCCAACCTTCGACCTCGCATTTCTGCCCACCTCACATGTTCCGGTCGCTAAATTGTGGGTGTGTTCTCAGGGAAGCAAAACGCCCCTTGAGGTTGAATGGCAAAACACAGATGACAGCAGTTTGAAGCCCGTCATTCCTGCCCACGAGGCTTGCCCAGCACCTTTCGCCCGGCTGCTGCCCCAGCTCAGCCCTGTGCCAACCCACGAGGTGCGCCCTCTCTCCCAGCTAGTTTTCTCCAAAAGCGCTTCCTTCCCATAGCCCGTCGCTCATTTGACTTGATCACGCTTTGGACTACGAGCATAGACGGATGTCTAGAAGCTAATGAATCACACTGGAAGCTATTAGTCCTGGCAATTGTGCTCAACAAAAGCAGAATGATGTTTGATGATCCTTGACGGCGCTCTTTGTGATTGTTCCTGCAAGCAAGATATAAGTACGGTCTGTCGGCTGAAAGTGGCATTTGAGTCTGGAAGCTCGCTCGCGTTTCAATTTCCTCTGTTTGCTTTTGTGAATTGATTACAGACAGACCAGATCCTATAGCTCAGCCCAAACCCAACGGCGAACGCATGTTCATTATCACGCGAGCACTGCTGGGTCATGCCTCTATTCAATCGCTGTCCACGTGGAATTATGTTCGAGCTTTGCTCGCCCATGCTCTCAATGACTTGACGCGATTCTGGCCATTTCTCTTCTGGTTCTTCCCCCGCCCCCTTGTCATTTGGCTGCCCTTTGGCCTTTTGCCCTCACTGCCGCGAGTCAATTCAAATGGGCAAGCGGTTCAAGACGACGCTTCCACACTATGGGGGGCTCATGAGACGCCTTGTAATATGTAATGTACCCCTCTTATCTCAATTTCTTCTTCTGTAGCACCATGAGGTTCTGGTTAAATACGCCACGGAATAGATTAATGTAGTTTTATTAACATTACATGTTATAGATGTCGAATAAGTTTTAGAGGTTTATGTCGTGCACAGCTTATTCTTAAATTTGGCTTTTTTTTTTTTTTTCCGGGCGACCCTGCCTCTGCTCCGTTAAGTGAGGTGTGTGCCGCTGTGCGTGGCCACCATCTGCCTGTCAGTCAATACCGACAGCTGTGCTGCTTCGCTTGAAGTGTGCTACTTCAACGTCCACTTTGTCAATTTTGATCAAGGGGGCGCTGCCACACAGCAGTGGCATCATCTGCCATCGACGTGGGATCTCACTTTTCCTTCCGCACGGCTCATTAACGGCGTGTTTAGAGTCACGAGCAGTTTGGTTTTGAGACCAATCGCAATCTACGGTCAGTTCTTCACAGAGGCTTGGCACCCGCCGTGGGACACACCCGGGCGGGCGGGTGTCTCCCGGCTGCCGCTCTGCCGCCAGCGCATCAAAGTCGAGTTCACATCCCTCCAAGTTGTCAGATATTATTTTATTTGTATTAGAGGGGGGCTTATGATATTGGTGGTGTGATATTGCAAGAAGCTGTTACCATGAGTGATGATGATGATGGAAAGCAGCTATACGATGCGTGTGATTCATCAGATCCACAAGAGGCGCTGCAGCTGTTGACCAGTTGGGACCAACAACGTATACGAGATGCTGCCCAAGGTTGGGTACGTATGCTGTTTGATCTGACGTTGCGGGATATTGGCTACACTTTGAATATGTCACTGGATGGTATAACATGGGACATATACTGCATTGCATCGTCCCACAGATTGGCAATACACCGCTGCACAGGGCCTGCATTAAAGGTCATGTCAAGGTGATGGAGATGCTGTTGAAGCACGGTGCTGATACTGAAGCCAAGGACAACGTCAGTACAGTACCTCCCTCTTAGCCCCTTTACTGCCCTATGATGGTGCACCTGTACCCCATGATGATGATGATGATGATGACGATGATGATGCTGTACCTGTATGTCATGCTGATGCATCATACCACAGTGGGGCGGTACACCACTGCACAATGCCTGCTATAACGGTCATGACAAGGTGGTGGAGATGCTGTTGAAGCACGGTGCTGATACTGAAGCCAAGGACAAGGTCAGTGCAGTACCTCCCTCTTCCCCCCCCTATGATGGTACACCTACACCACATGATGATGATGATGATGATGCTGTACATATACGTCATGCTGATGCATCATCCCACAGGATGGCGGTACACCACTGCACAATGCCTGCTATAACGGTCATGACAAGGTGGTGGAGATGCTGTTGAAGCACGGTGCTGATGCTAAAGCCAAGGACAACGTCAGTACAGTACCTCCCTCTCCCGACACCCCCCTCCCCCCTCTGGCTGTTGTTCCCGCTCCCCGCTGCTCGTCGCCTTTGCCCCCGTCCCTCGCTCCTCTGCACCCTGCCCACCTTTTTCTTTCCCGCTCTCCCTCTTCTTGCCCCGTTTTGCGTCCGCTTTGTGTCGGTGCTACCTGCGACTTGCCTTGTTCTCCGTTGATGTCGTGACTCCAATCCGGGCGCCACCCCACACCCCACCCCTTGCCATCGCGCCTCTGACTCCCTTGCGCACCCCAAGCAGTCTTTAGTGACCGTTTCTTGATTTTTGCCTTGATCTCCCCTTGCACCCACCCTCTGATGCTCCCATTCTGGTGCACCTGTGACACATGACGATGATGCTGTACGTTATGCTGATGCATCGTCCCACAGGATGGCGGTACACCACTGCACGATGCCTGCTCTAATGGTCATGTCAAGGTGGTGGAGATGCTGTTGGAGCACGGTGTTGATGCTAAAGCCAAGGCCAACGTTAGTCCAGTACCTCCTTCTCCCCCCCCTTTACCGCCTCTCTGCCTGTTGCCCCCGCTCCCGCTGCTCGTCGCCTTTGCCCCCGTCCCTCGCTCCTCTGCACCCTGCCCACCTTTTTCTTTCCCGCTCTCCCTCTTCTTGCCCCGTTTTGCGTCCGCTTTGTGTCGGTGCTACCTGCGACTTGCCTTGTTCTCCGTTGATGTCGTGACTCCAATCCGGGCGCCACCCCACACCCCACCCCTTGCCATCGCGCCTCTGACTCCCTTGCGCACCCCAAGCAGTCTTTAGTGACCGTTTCTTGATTTTTGCCTTGATCTCCCCTTGCACCCACCCTCTGATGCTCCCATTCTGGTGCACCTGTGACACATGACGATGATGCTGTACGTTATGATGATGCATCGTCCCACAGGATGGCGATACACCACTGCACAATGCCTGCCGTTTCGGTGATGACAAGGCGGTGGAGATGCTGTTGAAGCACGGTGCTGATGCTAAAGCCAAGACCAACGTTAGTCCAGTACCTCCCTCTTCCCCCCTTTACCCCCCATTATGATGTATTTGTACCACATGATGATGATGATGATGCTGATGATGCTGTACCTGTGCGTTATGCTGATGCATCTTTCCACAGTATGACTTGACACCACTGCACAGGGCCTGCAAATACGGTGATGTCAAGATGGTGGAGATGCTGTTGAAGCACGGTGCTGATGCTGAAGCCAAGTCCAACGTCAGTACAGTACCTCCCTCTTTGTCCCCCCTTTGCCCCCCTATGATGGTGCACCTGTACCACATGATGATTGTGATAATGATGATGTCCTTGTACGTCATGCTGATGCATCATCCCACAGAATGACGATACACCACTGAACATTGCGTGCGGTTACGGCCATGCGGAGATGGCGGCGATGCTATTGAAGAGGGAAGTCAATGCTGAAGCAAAAGACAAGGTCAGTACAGTCATGTATCTCCCCCTTATCCACCATCCACCCCTCGTGATACACCAACTAACGTTATTCCCATTTTTGGAGAGCTAACACATGATGATGCTGCTGCATCTGCATACGATATATACTTTATGGTGGTGCAACAAACAATAGTGGGGCAGTACACCACTGCACGATGCCTGCCTTGAGGGCCATGTGGAGGTGGTGGAGATGCTGTTGAAGCACGGTGTTGATGCTCAAGCCAGGAACAAGGTTCATATCTTCCCCTTCCTCGCCCTGTTCCTGCTGCTCGTCTTTTGGGCCGTTCTACACAGCAGCCCACCCTGCGCGCCCGCCCCACCTCTCGCTCCTGTTTCTTGTTTCGTTCTACGCTATTATTTTTGTTTTGCCCTGCCGCTCGCCTTGTCCCGGTCCATGTTTCCTGCACATTACGCCCACCCGCCTCACTTGTCATTTTCTCCCTCATCCGTCATGGTATCGCTGCTTGAATCCGGGACTCCACCACCCTGTCTCTCGCGCGCTCAAACGTCTCCTTTTCTGATTAGACATCCTGCCACCTGCTTGCTTCACCTGTCAACTGCTCTTCCTTCGAGCGGCTCCTGCACACAACCTCGTCTGTGCTTGAAAAAACAAACGGATTTGGTTGCTCACCTCACATGCTCCGATCTCCCGGATACGGTCGTATTTTCAGAAAAACGAAACGGCCTTTGAAGCTGGATGTCGAAAAGGACATGGCGACAAGCTGGAGCCCGTGTTTGCTGCCCACGAGGCTCGCCTCGCACCTTCCGCCTGGCTGCCGCCCCTGCCCAGTCCCGCACCTACCCTCGAGGTGCGTCCCTCTCCTCCCTCTTCCTCAAACGCGTTTTTCACTCGAAGCCTCATCGCTCATCCGACTTGACCACGATTTGCTCATTTCCCGCCAACCCCCATTAGACCACAGCCTCTGTTGTGGTGGCAGTGGACACTTGGCTCAAGCCGCTACTACCCGAGCGCACCACCACCCATCTTCTCCCCCATCTTGATGCCTTTATCACGGGGGCCATCTCGCACTTTCCCAAGCGTGACGCACTTGCCAGCATGAAGCAGACGATTGATGGGGCGCCGTTGTGTTTTTCTTCAGTGGACTGGGCGACCTTCAAGACGACCACCACCCAGGCGCTCGATGCGCTTGATCAAGCAGTGCAGGCGCCCAAAGCGCTGAACAGTTGCCTGGGCCAGCTGAATCCCAACTCTGACAATCTAGAATCGGTGCTTCAAGAGCTGCATGCGCTCACAACTCAGTTTGAGCTGCAGCCGGTGCTTCAAGAGCTACAGAGTGCGCTGGCGGCATGCCCCGTGCCGCCTACGGCACCAGCATCCTCACCGGATACACTGCCCACGGATCTGGCAGCGGCTTTGGACAAGGTCAACGCCCTGAACAGCGTGGGTCCCGAGCTGCAAGAACTGCTCACCAGTTCCAACACCAAGCTCAAAGGCCGGATTCTGGCATTTATCGATGCTCTAGACGTGGTGGCAAGAGTGGGAACCACCGACACCATCCATCGCGTGGCCACGTTGCGACAGTGTGCGCAGTGCCAGGAGGTTGACGCAGCACCACCGGTCGCGGCCTTGCCCGAGGCCTGGGATCAGCTTGCTCAAGCACACAACGAGCTCAGCTTGTCCACGCTCAACGGCCTGAAACAGGTAGCTCTGTGGCAAGCACCTCCCGACTACGAGCATCAAGCCTGGTATCTGACGTTTGTTCACCAAGAGGCACAAGCCCTGGTGCAGCAGCTGCAAGACATGATCGACTGGCAGGCCACGACGCTTTCGGTGTTGACCTCGTGCATGAAGTTGGCTGATGAGCTGGCCCAGGGCCACGCCGACGAGGTCACAGCGGCACATGATGAACTCGACAAGCTGCACGAACAAATACAGGCTACCAATGCGCTCTTGAGAGTTGCACCGCAGGATATGCGCCCCGGTCTTGAGCAAGGTCTGACAAAATTTGAAAAGCGCCGTGCTGTCTTGCAAAAGCAGCTTTCGGGTCAATCGCGTGAGGACCACGTTGTGGAGCTGGCAGAGCTGCTGCATCAACACTTTCCAGCCCTGCTGATACTTTTGCATCCCGATCAGAGCATGCTAGGTACCCGCCTCTGCAGCGTGCTTGGCCCCGATCTTCCGGCCACCCTGATTTTGGAGGCCATGACCGAGGTGGGCCGAGACTTGACCCTCTCTAGTTTGGGCCCGCTTGAGCTGCACTACAACCAAAACCACAAAGTCTACAAAGCCCATGCCGCGCTGCCTGGTTGCCCCGAGCAAGACTTGGCCGTCAAGGAGTACGCCTTTGTTCGGAAGCACCAGCAGGACCAGTGTCGCACCTTTCTTCGTGAACTTCGCGCCATGCGCCAGCTTGAGCATCCGCACATTGTTCCGGTTCTGCATGCACTGGTTGAACTGCACAGTGGCCACCCGAGTGCGTTCTTGGTGCAGCCGTGGTGTGCACAAGGTGACCTGCAGCAGTGGCTTGGCAGGGCGCGTCAACTGGCCACCTCAAGTATTGTTGCTGAGATAATGGCTCAGCTACGCACGGCTTTGGCTTTTATGCACAGCAAGGGCCTGGTGCACCGAGATGTGAAGCTGAGCAACGTCATGTTGGACGGCTCAGAGGATCAGCCCGTTGTGCGCCTGGGCGATTTCGACATTGCCAAGGCCGCCGCCGAAGCCACGATGTTGCCTTGCACCGCCACCGCGTCGTCAGGCACGGCAGGCTATATAGCACCCGAAGTGTTGTTTGGTGACGGGCACGTCGGCGCACGCCCAGCACAGGACGCCTTTTCATTTGGCTGCGTTCTTTACAACACGTACATGTTTCCGCAGACGGTGCCTCCCGCCCGTTTTCCTACGGATCACCTGGTTGAAAAGTGCAATTGGGATCCACAAGCAATGCAATCGGGAAAACGTGCTTGCAGCTTTCCACATCTGGCGGCTGAGGTTGGTGTTATTGTTGCGTTCGCTCGAGGCTGGATCATGGCAAGCCCACACTCATTGATCGTCGATTTGCGTTTGCCTGACCACCACACACCTACCTTCAAACACAATTCAAAATTTCAACCTTTCTTTTCAGATGTGCAATTCGACGAGCAGTCTGTTTACAGAAACGAGGGTCTTGCTTGCAACAGATCCAAAGCAACGGCCAAGCTTGTTCGGCGCCGGGCAAATCGTGCAGCGACCTCCTGTTCTTCAAGTTGGGCCTGCCATTGACGTTTTGTGCGACGCCCCCGAGCTTATTCCAGAGGTGCGTTGCTTGCTGATGAATGCCCTTCAAATGCAAGCAGGCTAATTTGCATTGACTATTAAATTAGGTGGCGGACTTGTTGCGGCAGCTGAGCACTGCTGGACGAGGGCCAGCAGGCATTGCAGTTCAGCGGGTTGAGCGCGTGCAAAACCCCGTGTTGTGGGAGCGTTACTGTGCCAAACGACGTGAGATGGTGCATCGCATAACAAATCAGGAGCACTATAATCAACTCCAAACGGCCGCCTTGGACGCACTGCCAAGCTTTCCAGCCTTGTTGAGAGACACGCCCTGTCAAGAGCGCTTGCTACTCCACGGCATAGCTTTGAAGCAAGTTGTGCGTGACAAGATTGTACGCTTCGGCCTCGACCATCGCTTTGCGGGCAGCAACGCCGGCCATCGATTTGGTCTTGGCGTTTATCTGGCTGATCATCCCGGCAAGGTGTGGCTTCAACTCGCAACCAGTCTATGCGAGTCTTTCCGTGCTGATGGTATTATGATGTGCACTCTTGCATGAATGTAGAGTCACCAGTACGCCGAGCCTGGACCCAACGGCGAGCGCGTGCTCGTCCTCACGCGAGCCTTGCTTGGTCGTGCCCATGTCCACCAGTCACCCTCCCAGGGAGCCATAGCCCCTCCGCTCATTTGCAAAGATTCGCCTGACAACGAGCGGTGTGTTGATAAACGGACAAGAATCTTTCAGGGTTGTCGATCTCACTTGTAACTGCTTGTCCCGCAGATATGATTCCATTATTGCTACACCGCCAGGAGACTACCATGAGGTTGTCATGTTTGACAACTCCCAGATGTATCCTGAAATGGTCATCTACTATACTGTCTAGACTGTGTCGCGCTTTTGAGTCTCTTATGTTGCACAATTGACAGATCAAGCCGTTTGAGACCCTTTGAAGAAGAAGAGAGATGACTTGTGTACCGCGCAGCCTCAAAGCTGGAACCGTAGACCAAAATAATCTTTTTCTGGTGTTTGCCTGCGGGAAGACACCACATTTTTCCGAGCAGCTCACCTAAGTAGAAGCGAGTGCAGGTCGGCTGCTTGCTTTGAACAACTTTGTTGGGGTTTTGGCCTGAAGGACGTCAGTGGTAACAGCTGTTTTTTTTTCTTGCTGTCCTCAAATTGAGTTGAGAGGTTCCAATTCATTTAGCAAGCTCGTGCCCTCCGCTTTGACTTTAAGCAAGTCGCTGAAGCCCCTCGCAAGCCACATGTTAGCACAAGAAGCTCGTGATTGTGATGTGTGTATTTTCAATCCTGCTTTTGGAATATGTCCACCATTGTTGGCCCGCTGCCTTGCTACCCCGCTGCCCTGCACCCTGCTACGCGCTGCCCTGCGGCTGAGCTCACACAGCTGGGCTCTTTGCGACGACTCGCCTAATATTTCAGTCTCTCAGTCTCCCAAAGGTTTTCCGTCATCTTCCCAGTCTCCAGAAGCTGACCTTTTGAAGTGAGTGCGTACGTGTGTCTTGTGTTCGCGTGATACGTGTGTGTGTGTTCGAGTTCGTGTGTGTGTGTGTGTCTCTCTCTCTCTCTCTCTCTCTCTCTCTCTCTCTCCCTATCTCTCTCTCTCCCTATCTCTCTCTCTCTCTCAAACTCTCTCTCTCTCTCTCTCTCAAACTCTCTCTCTCTCTCAAACTCTCTCTCTCTCTCTCTCTCAAACTCTCTCTCTCTCTCTCGCTCTCTCAAACTCTCTCTCTCAAACTCTCTCTCTCTCAAACTCTCTCTCTCTCAAACTCTCTCTCTCTCAAACTCTCTCTCTCTCAAACTCTCTCTCTCAAACTCTCTCTCTCAAACTCTCTCTCTGTGTGCACCACTGGCTGGCGGTTGTTGCTCTGCTGAACAGTTGCCTCATCGCCTTCAGCATCTTGATCGGTTTGATCGAAGCACAGCCGCATGTCTGGCGTCGCCATTGTCGTTGTTGTTGTTGGTGGCGGTGTCGATTTTCGACTCGGTGCTTTCGACAAACGCTCATGGTGTAGCCAGTGCCTTGTTGGCATTTGAACCGGTTGAGGTGGGTTCATGCCGGGGACGGGATTGACAGCTTCAGGCATGATGTCGAATTGTTTCTCTGGCTGCCTGCCGCTGAGGGCAGCTTGATTGCATATGCATCGCTTTCTTAGCTAGTCCTCTGTTGGTCTGCCGTCCGAACACAGCAAAGCGGTCCTTAATCTTTCAGAGTGATTGCCAGGTTTGTTATTGTTGAACTGACGGGCTGCTTGATGAATCACGCTTGGGCAGTTGGAACGTGAAGCAGATGCTGGAAACTCGATAGGCGTCAGCAAAAGCCCTCGAGCAGATTGGCAGTGATCCGTCGCCATGAGCCTGGATGGACAGCAATTAAGAGATGCGTGCCGATCATTGGACCCACAAGTAGTCTTGTGGTTGCTGAACACTTGGGATTCACAGCGCATTTCAAATGCCGCTACGTACATCAACGAGGTCCGATTTATGCGCATCTTTCGCAAAAACCTTGCTTGTTATTGTGCAGGCGGGCCAATTACCTACGAGGCTGTGCCTCGTGCCTGCTGTAATGGCGTCGGGCTGCCAATGAGTAAAAAAAAAAAGTCATAATGAAAGCACCGTGCGGTCTTGCTCAGTTTGTTTTTGGATATCGAATCGACGTTTAGGATGGCTTTACACCACTGCATAATGCTTGCATTTACGGTCACGTGCAAGCAGTGGAGATTTTGCTGGAGCATGGCGCCGATGCTGAAGCCAAAAACAACGTTTGTTCGACCCACATCAATCTCTTCTCAAATGGCTTTCCTCTTGATATGATCAAGGCTGATACCAATAATAATATCATGTTGCCTGTGTGGCCATGATACAGATTGGCTCAACACCTTTACACATGGCTTGCTCGAACAATCATGTGGAGGTGGTGGAAATCCTGTTGGAATATGGCGCTGACACGGAGGCCCAAAATAACGTGAGTACAATGCGAATGTCTTGATCTCTCCATCAACGCTGTGTCCGCAATGTATGCCCGACTCATCGTGCCGGGTGCCCAGAATGGTTGGACACCGATGCACTGGGCCTGCAAAAATGGACACAGGGAAGTAGTAGATATCCTGTTAGAGTATGGCGCAAACTTCAATGCTAAAAACAAGGTGGGTATTGCCATTCGCATATTCACCAATAAGTACGCCTGTTACATGGCCGCAATCCTTCCAGACTTTTGCACCATCCGCCCGCCCCGCAGTCCACTACTCTTGAGCCCAATCATACATGTGTGCCCTCAGATCTTCACAAATTTTTCAGCTTCAGTTTCTTGTTTGAGTACACACCAGCCGTCCGTGACGCTCTCTCATGGTGCTTCTCATATTGTGTTTTCAGCGAGGAAAGACGCCCATTGACGTCGCACATCAATTTGGGCACGGTGAGGAGCTTGCGTTGAAATTCACAGCCCACCAAGAGCAGCTCGCACATCTGGACCAGACACCCACTGCGCCTGAACAGACACTCATACCTACTGGTTGGCTGCCACCTTTACCTACACTCATGCCAACTCTGGAGGTGAGCCTCTCCGCAGCTCTTTGTCACCTTGCAACTTTACTTCGTTCAACAAATCTGAAGCACGTATGATTCGTTCTTGACCTGCAGACTACACCCCCCGTAGTTGAGACCCTTACCACCCACTTCGAGCGGCTCTTGCCTGAGGACGCCACGATCCACCCTTTTCCTCATCTCAACGCTTTTGTTACCGGTGCCGGCCACCATAACCCTGGACTGACAAGCGAAGGTGCTAAAATTAAAAAGCTTATTAATGAGGCACCTCCGGACCTGCCTGCTATGGAGTGGAGCAACTTAAGAGCCGGCTGTGAAAACGGCATTACCGCTCTCGGCCAAGCGCTCCAAGCCTTTGAAGCACTCCACAGCCGCTTGAACCAACCGGATTCAAAGGCCGATACTCTTCAATCAATGCTACAGGATCTTTATCACCTTGCAAGCAATTTGGAGCTCCAACCAGTACTAGAACCCCTCTGCAACGCGCTGGCAAAGTGCCCTCAGTCGCCGGTTGCACCTGAATCTGCACCTGATACTGCACCTGACGGTCTTGTTGCAATTATTGACACACTGATTGCCCTGCAAGCTGCAAGACCCGAGCACTTGAGCCTGCTCAAGAGGACCGACGATAAGCTGAGGCACCTCACGCAGGCCTTCACCCAAGCGCTTGGTGATCTGGCTCGTGCAGGAAGCGACGGTACGATGTATCGCGTGGACAGCCTGCATCGGCGTGCGCAAGGTCTTCAAGTGGGCCAGGCACCTGCGGCCGAAGCATTGTCGGAGGCCTGGGAACGTCTTTGCCAGGCACACCGCGAGCTGGGCCAAGCGGAGCTGAACAGCTTGGGCGAGCTCGCCCGGTGGCAAGCGCCAACAAATTATGAGCACCAAGCCTGGTATCTGACCTGTGTGCACCACGAGTCCCAGGCTCTGATGCAGCAGCTGCAGGACATGATCGACTGGCAAGCCACAACGCTGTCCGTGCTGACCGCGTGCATGCGGCATGTGAACAGCTTGACTCAAGGCGTGGACGATGAGTCCTTGGCTGCCCACGAAGAACTGACAAAACTGGAAAGTGAGATTCAAAAGATCAGCTCGGCATTACAGCTTGTGCCTGAAGATTTTCGCCCGAGTCTTCAACAGAAGCTGCAGGAGAATCGACAAAGCCGTGCCATTCTGCAAGAACAATTATCGGCTAAACCATACGTGGACCATGTCGCGCAACTGGCACAATTACTGTATCAACACTTCCCAGCCCTGTTAGTGTTTTTGCACCCTGAGCAGAGCACGTTGGGAGCGCGCCTCCGAACTGTGCTTGGGTCCGACCTTCCAGCCAACCTCATCTTGGAAGCCATGGTCGAAGTGGATCAGGCGTTGTCGCTCTCTACCTTGGGACATCTCGATCTTCATTACCACCAGAACCACAAGGTGTACAAGGCCCGTGCCACGCTGCCTGATTGCTCCGTGCAAGACTTGGCGGTCAAGGAGTATGCTTTTGCTCGTCAGCACAAGCAGGATCAGTGCCGGACATTTCTCCGCGAACTCCGCGCCATGCGTCAGCTTGAGCATCCACATATCATTCCTGTCCTCGGAGCGCTTGTGGACGCGAAAGATGGCCAGACGAGTGCCTACCTGGTGCAGCCGTGGTGTGCACAAGGTGACCTGCAGCAGTGGCTTGGCAGGGCGCGTCAACTGGCCACTTTGAATGTGATTGCAAGACTCATGGCCCAGCTACGCACGGCTTTGGCTTTTATGCACAGCAAGGGCCTGGTGCACCGAGATGTGAAGCTGAGCAACGTCATGTTGGGCGGCTCAGAGGATGAGCCTGTTGTGCGCCTGGGCGATTTTGACATCACCAAAGCCGCCGCCGAAGCCACGATGTCGCCTTGCACCGCCACCGCGTTGACGGGCACGGATGGCTATATAGCACCTGAGGGGCTTTTTGGCAACGGGCACGTCGGCGCACGCCCAACACAGGACGCCTTTTCTTTTGGCTGCGTTCTTTACAACACGTACATGTTTCCGCAGACGGTGCCTCCCGCCCGTTTTCCTACGGATCACCTGGTTGAAAAGTGCAATTGGGATCCACAAGCAATGCAATCGGGAAAACGTGCTTGCAACTTTCCACATCTGGCGGCTGCGGTTGGTCCTGTCTGCCATGATGTTCTTATTGTACTAATCTCACCTCATCGTGTTCTCAAATGCTGTACCCATGATTCACAGCTTTGCGACTCAAAAAGTCATTTGTTCAAGGAAGTACGAGCTTTCCTTTCGACGGATCCAAAGCAACGTCCCAGCCTGCTCAGTGCTGCCCTGGTGGGTCAGCAGGCTGTCTCCGTTTGCCAAGTCGGGCCAGCCATTGATGTGTTACGCAATGCTCCTGAGCTCATTCCAGAGGTGCGTCGTTTGCATACAAGAGCTTTTCAACAACACGCTCTGCTTGTCAACGCTCATCGTGTGGACAAATCGCGAGGCTAGGTGACCGAGCTCTTGACGCAGTTAAATGTTGGTGAGCGATGCCTTCAAAGCATCAACGTACGGCGCGTAGAGCGTGTGCAAAATCCCGTTCTGTGGGAGCGCTACAACAGCAAGCGTCAAGAAATGCTGCGGCGTCTTTCTGATCATGAGCACTTTGTTGCGCTTAGCACGGCTGAAGTGGATGCGCTACCGGGTCTACCAGCCTTGTGGAGAGACACGCCCTGCCAGGAACGCTTGTTACTTCACGGCATCCCTTGTGATCAAGAATTGCGCGACAAGATTGTGCGCCTGGGTCTGGATGTTCGCTTCGCAGGAAGCAGCAGTGGCCATCAATTTGGACTCGGAGTTTACCACGCCGACCATCCGGGCAAGGTACGTGGTGTAGGATGCGCACCCAATCATCTGAACGGTCCATGGTCGCCTTACAGCGTTTGCTGTTTTTTCTGCTGCTTTCTGGGTGTCTTAGAGCCACGTATATTCTAAGCCCGGTGAAAAGGCCGAGCGCATGCTAATTATCACAAGGGCTTTATTGGGGCACGCGTACGTCCACACGAAGCCTTTGAGAAAAGCGCTGGCTCCACCTTTGCTACCGGTTGCGCCGAACAATGAGCGGTCAGTAGGCTTTCAAGCTGAGCAAACGTGGGCTTGCCCGTCGCTTCGCAACAGTCTCATTGGCCTGCCCCCACTATTCATAGACATGACTCGGTGATTGCTATTCCGCCCGATGACTTTCGTGAGGTCATTGTGTTTGACAACACGCAGCTTTACCCCGACCTAGTCGTTTATTTTACCGATTAGTTGGGACCCGTCTTCTTCGAGAAGCTGCAGTTGTTGGGCGGACAGCCATTATTAGAAGAAGCTTTGATGTGACCTACCCATCTAAATCTTGCCACTGAGTTCCGAATCGTTCACGTCACCGTCCGTCTCGACTGGTTCCGCTGCTTAATGGCGTCCAACCCACCAGCCTCCATCCGTCTTATTCTGCTGTCTTGCTTGGCACTTGATTCAAAAAAAAAATAAAAAATGAATAAAAATAAAATAAAAATAAAAACGCGGAAGAGACCAGCGGGAACAGGGCGGGGCGCAGGGAGCACCGACACAGAGCGGACGCAAAACGAAGGAAGACGGATAGGGGGAAAGAAGACAAGGAGCCAGAGGCATAGCGGAAGCGCACGGATGGGCAGGATGTTAAAGCCCCCAAAATTTGATTCTTTTGATGCCAATACAACGTCTTAGTCTTGGCAAGTTGCGCCGTGTCCTTTGAGCCTTCCTCAATGGGCTTGATCCCCTTCCCTCTCACGCCTGGAGGCCGGGCCCTCACGAGCCGTTGTGAGAAGCTGCCATAGGCGAGGTAGGAAGCTTCCATAGCAGTTTGACCCTGCAGCTGGTGTGTGTGTGTGTGTGTGTGTGTGTGTGTGTGTGTGTGTGTGTGTTTGAGTTGATGCTGGTATCGCTGCAATCTCTCTCTCTCTCTCTCTCTCTCTCTCTCTCTCTTTCTCTGCTTTCAAGAAGTCACTGCTTTCGTCTCTCTCTGCTTTCAAGAAGTCACTGCTTTCGTCTCCTCTTTCTCTGCTTTTAAGAAGTCACTGCGTTCGTCTTTTGCTCATTAAGCCCTTTTCAAGCTTTGGAAGCTTGAGTCAGTGTACTTTAGTATCAAAAATAGAAGGAAAGTGTAGATATCATAATCGATCCAAACCAAGTTATTGACGCAAAATATCGAGTTAATGCATTTTCTGTTGGCTCCCCCTTTCCTGTCGGACTCCTCGCCAGTTGCAGGGATGATCCATCCGTCTCCGCCTCCAGCGCATCATGGAGCCTTGGCAAAGACCATGTACGTCCCCCGCCTCGCCTCCCCGCCTCTCCCTGTGATCACTGGCACACCGTCCGTGCCATGCTGTCGCTTCCCCGTGGCTGTCGTCTTCACTGACATTCATGGTATCGCGTGTGCCTTTGAACAGTTGTATCTGATCTGCTCAAGCTGCTGCCGAAGGAAGACCTCAAGGACCTCTTGGGCACCGTCACCAGCAACCGTGTCGTCACCTTTTCCACGCAAGGTCAGCTCGTTCATCCATGGGTGGCTTCAAGCGTCGTCCTTGCGCACTCCGCGCCTCTTTTTGGGTTGTTCACCCTCCTTGTGGATCGCTCACCAACGATTTCCATCTGCGCAGAGGCCATCAACGCCATCTTTGATAATTCAACCGATCTGCGCCAGCTCCTCGCCCGCCGGAAACTAAAAAAGGCAACCCTTGCCACCTATGCTCAGGCATGTGCCCCCCTTATTACCGACTGGATCGTGATCTCCAATGTCCGTCGACCCCAGCTCATCGCTGTCCATATCCTCGTGGTGTTGATGCGCTCGACCCCAACGACAGCATCTCGGCTTGACAATCGATATTGCCGCCAGCAAAGCGGCCATCGAGGACACGATTGTACAAACCATTCAAAGCCGTCGCCCTACAACCTCGAGACCGGCTCAACGATCGCTCTCCGCCCCGCCAAGTTCTGCTACCCCACAGTCCTCGCCCCAGCCACCCGTTCCAGCACAGGCGTCCTTCGCCACCTCGCCCGGAACGCCTGTTCATGCGCATGCATCCCACACTGCCTCGTATGAGCGCCCCCATCAGTACTACCAACCTTTTCAGGTTGAACCAGCGTCGCAAGTTTTAGCAGCTCAGTCGTATGCAAGCCCAACACAGGCACTCTCACCCAGGGACACGGAGGCTGCCCAGGCCCGCCTGATTGCTTCGGTACGAATCTTGCTCAAGTTTTTTTTTTTTTTTTTTTTTTTTTTTTTTTTTTTTTTTTTCCAAATGCAACCATCTGTGTTTGGGCCTTTGACAAATCAGATTTCACCTGCTCCTGGACCTCGCTCCCTTTGGTTTTGGCGCACATCCACTTGGCGTAGAATTTTGTCGAGCAGTATTTTTCGCGCCCCCTCGGCGAGTCAGATGCTTTTCCACATTGCAATTTTCGCGTCAGCTTCATCTTTGAGGCCGATACGTGCAGCAAGGCGCACACTGGAAGTCATAGCCTCATGTAGGACCCCCAATCCCGCTCTTTTTTTTGGCTCACAATCTTTGACGGGTTCTTACCTACGTGATTTTCCGTGTTGTTTAGTGCCTGGCACCAGGAGCTTAGCTCCCGCGGCTATAAATTAACCTATCCTCAACCAGGGTAAGCGAGGCTCATTTTTCGTCGTGCGGCAAAAGCCACTGCCGAATAGCCCGACTGATCCAGGTGCTCGTTGATTGACGTGCCGATCATTTGAATGTTGCACTTAAACTCGAGCGCAGGCGGGCCTTTGTTCAAGATGACTGCGTCGTGCTGGAGCTGAATTGCCAACTGGATTTTCCAGCATCTGGCATTCAGGCCGGAAGATGTATCATCAAAGCTGGCCTCCAATACGATGCTGCCATCGTACGTCTGTTCGCTCCCCTGCCTCGCCATTGCTGACAGTCGACGCGACTCAGCTCGAAAACATTATTAGGGCGCGCATCGCATTCTGCACTTTGAAATCAGCATCAAGCTTGCCACTTTAGAACATGCACAACACTGCTACCAAAATTTGCTATGACGGCGGCCGTACTTGATGCCCGTCAGAAAAAAGAATAAGGATGATGGAAGAACTTTCAAACAAACGAATAAATTGACTCTGAATACTCTTGTGGCCATGGGGTTGACATACATGGAATGTGATGAGTTCAACCAAGGTCAGCTTCACAGCATCATCATCACGACAGGCTAACACGGGGAAACGCGGCATGCCTCCATTAGGCGCTTGAGAAGGTAAAGTCAAACTTGAGGTCCTTGACGCGCTCCATGGACTGCGCCTGGATTGCGGTCTTCTCGGCTTCGCGCTCTGCAGCTTCCATTTCCTTTGCCGTCTTGATTTTTACCAGCAGATATTCCTGACTTTGCAACTCTTGAGAATGTTGTGCCAGGTACACCTTACGCAACTCGTCGCGCCGTGCCTCAGCGGCCCGCTCGCGCTCCTCGCGGTTGGCGGCCAGCACATGGGCAAAATCGCCCAGGTCTGCCATATTCACCGCGGACAAGAGCACCCAATGAGTACATATGAAACCCGATGACAACATTTGAAACAAAAAGAATTCAATGACAAGTAAACCAAAAGAGGCTGCCATCATTACGCACCAGGAATATTGTCAATGTCAAGCTCATCGTCGTCTGCCTCAAACTCATCGTCCAGGGCATCCTCGTCCTCATCCTCAGGTAACGGCTCCGTATTTTGATCCTCTAGTGCGGCAACGTCATCCGATGCTGCTGCTGTTGCGGCCAGGGAACGACCGCCTGCAGAGGCCCACACAGACCCCTAAACAAAGCAAGTGAGTGTGTGAGGTCACGATTCCAACATCCAGAGCGCTCGCTTTGGCACATGCTTACTGAGCTGGCCTGTTGCTCCGCGTACAGGCGTTGTGGATTCAGAGCGTTGTAGATGCGCGAGCGCTCTGCCTCGGCTGGTTTATCTGCCTCATCTGAGAGCAGGCCTAGACGCCGATATCGCGCCTTTTCCTCCTCTGTAAATTCCACTTGGACTGCCGGTCGCAGACGAGCATCTAGCCGCTTACTCACGCTGCGCTGCTCGGCCGTGGCAGACGAGGTGGCGACTGTCGAATTGGGGACCTCACTTGGCGCTGCCTCGACAGCAGCAGGTGGCTTGGGCACATCAACACTGTGCTCGCTTTCCACGGCACCAGTCGTCAAATTCGGGTCCTCACTTGGCGCCGCCTCAACTGTGTGCTCGCCCTCGACCTCATCAGTCGTCGTGGAAGCCGCCAAGTTGCCCAGCTGCAGGACAGGGCCAGCTGTTGGCGCGGCTTCCGCCACTTCTGCAGAAGACGCCGGAACGTCCTCCATCTTTTCTGGAGAAGCAGAAGTTGACCCAGCATCGCTGCCCGGGGTCTCGGCCTCGAGGCCAGCGTCCACGTCTTCGCCCTCATCAGCAGGCTCCTGCTCACCTTCACCCTCTGCCTCATCTTCGACGTCCAATTCATCGTCGCCCAGAGGCTCTTCCGCCGCGACGAGAATACCCTCCATCGTAATCTCGGGTTGATCACCGTCACCTCCATCTGTGGATGATGCCAAGGAGGATGAAGCACTGTTGCCGCTCGAGTCTTCAGTTGCAGCTTCAGTGGGGGGACTTTGCTTCGCCAAAAATTCAGCGCGGCTCGTGCCTGCAGCGGCCGACGCGGTCTGCGCCCGACGCCCGCCTTTGCGGCGAACGGAAGAGGTCAACCGCAGACGCGCATTGCTGTCAGCCACAAAAGACCGGCGACGCAGATCTTCCTCTTGATCAGCTGCTTCCGGGTTGGTCACGGCTGCTTCTGTCGCCGTCTCCGGCTCGGCCGAGGCAGAGTCCTCGTTCGCCTCGGCCATGGCGCGGAGTCGCGTGGCTGAGGTCGACTTGCGACGCACACTATTCGATAACGCGCATTGAGATGAATGGAAGCGAACGGGCCTTTTTGTGGCGGTCGGACGGGAAAAGCAGAGATACTATGGAACAGCATGCAAAGCAACAAAAAGCAAGCCTTCAACCTAAGATGTCTGTGAACATACCTTTCGCGCTGCTTTTTGACAGAGAGTCGACGAATATCTTTGGACAATCGGTTGTTCAGCAGCTCGCCAATGTCGCGCACGGGCGGACTCCCCTGGCTGGCCTGGGCCAGCAGGGCTTCCAGACGCACACACAGCTGTGCAAAGGTCGGCCGATTCTCTGGTTTTTCGGCAAAGCACTGGATCGACAGAGGTGCCCACAGAACCACAACATGAGCGTGCAGGCATTGAAGAATTTTGCATGTCCGATGACGCATGGCCAGTACGCACCTCCAGCATGAGTTCATAAGCCACATCAGGACACAAGTCGGGCTGTGGTAGGCGGTAGCCCTTGCCCACACGCGTAGGCACCTCCGGCACCGGCATCTTCACGCATGCGCCAACGTCAATCACACACACACGCGAGTGAGGCTGCTGTGTTCATGGGCTCAGTGAACTTGGGCCGGGCATAGTGAACTTACGTCCGAATAAGGCACTGCACCCATGCTGTACAACTCCCAGCTAATCAAGAGAAACGGAGCGCAGCATCATGTCAAGCAAAAATCAATACAACAAGCAGCCAAAAGGAAAAGCAGGCAATGTGTGAGTCGTGTGCGCCCAACCCCAATGGAACATCATCAGTCGAATCAAACGCACAGCAGGACACCGAAAGCCCAGACGTCTGTTGGCTCGCCAAAACGCTTGGTCATGAGGGCGTCCGGGGGAATCCTACGGCGGCAGCACCAACACGGCCAGGATGCATCAAAGAAAGGCCATGCTTCATTATAACCATGCTCATACGCTAGCTACACGTCTCATGGACAACGGGACCAACCACTTGACAGCGAGACGAGCGGACTTGCGCATGACCCAGTAGTCCTTGCCCTCGTCCAATGGGCGCGCTAATCCAAAGTCGGCAATCTTAACCAGCGAATCTACAAAATGACTTGGGTTGTGAGCCAGGATTTTGAAACGAGTCGACGGGCGTCAAAAAAAGTGAACGTGCAGCAAGGGGCGACTCACTGGTGTGAAGTAGGCAATTGCGCGCCGCCAGGTCCAGGTGGACATAACGCTACACCAAGCACAGATAATATCCAATGTTGAGCGAGCGGGTGTGTACAAATTTGGCATTTTGAGCGCAACGGTACCTTGCTGGCAATGAAGGCCATGCCGCGACTCAGCTGCAAGGCGAGGTGTAGCGTCTCATTTCGAAAAAGCTTAAAGTTGCGCTGGCGCGCCGTTTGTAGCACCTTGGCCAGATCGCCATACTGCATAAATTCAAGCACACACAGCCACGGCCGCTCCTTGACGGCCACGCCGACGATCGACACTAGATTCTCATGTCGCAGCTCGGCCATGATCTGGCACTCGCGCACAAAGGCATCCTACCACGACGAGCAGTTTGAACTTTTGTGAGTCGACAAAGCGTTCATGGGTCATTCAGGCAGGGCAGCAGCGGCGGCGACAGGGAATGGTCTTCCATGCCAGCTCATTCATCAAAACTAGCTTTGAACTCAAGGCTAGCCTTAATGACATGTGAAGTGTTGACCATACCTTTTGATCCTCCTTGGACGACTTGCGAAGCAGCTTGACGGCGCGCTGCACAACACTGCCATCTTCTTGTGTTTCGTCGGCCAGAAAGACTTTGCCATACATGCCTGCACCCAGCACCTTGAGCTGCTCCAGCCTTGAACGATCCACCTAGAGCAACAGGGTTGATGCAAAATCCAGCAAACCAAAAAAAAAAAAAAAACATCAGCAGGTGCTAGACAGCAGCGTGGGGCAGAATCGAGGCACCGGAACCAAGCCAAGCCAAGCCAAGCCAAGTGCAGCCTGAGGCCGGACCAACCTGCAAAAGCTGAAGCTCCATTGGCACATCGGACAAGTCGACTTCGGGAGCTTTGGCAGCGAATACGTCATCGGTGCTCTTGTAGGTCTTGGCGTACTCATCAAAGGCGCGTGCCACAGCCTGCGTCACCCCAAAGGAATGTAGGTGAGATATCAAAGCCAGATTCACACGAGGACCACACGTTGTGCCCTTGAAAAAACCTACACGGCAGATGGCCTGACCCTTGCCACGGATGAGTTCGAAACAATGGCAAGCCTTCTGGTTGATACGAGGATCGGTGGTGATAAAGGCAAACAGGTCACGACGCTTGTCAAGCACTCCGGCCGTCGTGAAGGTGACATCCTGCCCGTTCAGCAACATGCCAGGACACGCAGTCAGTTCGAGCCAGGTGACACGCAGCAGCCTTTATCAGCGAGCAGAGACACGGCGGGCTGGACTAGCGACCACGCACGCGAATAAAGTGATTCTCAAGCATGGTGTCAGAGAGGCGATCGTGCAGCTTGATGTTTTCCACAGTAATCACGATTAGAACGGCATCACCCTTGAGCTTCTTGACCTTCTTCTTCTTCTTGTCCGCCATCTTATCCAGCTGCTCTTCTTGTAATCTGAGACAAACTCCATCGCGATGAGACAAACATGATGGGTGGTTCAAATCCCATTCTTGTTTCTGGCCGCCCTGATCTGGAAACCCCCCGCCTCATGGTTGGCACCAGGTGAAGGGCCTACCTGGCCAGAGCGCCTTGCACAACGTGAGCACCCGTGTTCTCAGTAACACCAATGGAGCCAAGATACTTGGCAATGAACGTGCCCATGGGTCGCTCCTCGTTGTCAGATTTGGATGCTTCCGAGCCGGCGGCATTTTGGTCTGTCGTTTTGGAGCGACGGCGGAAAAAGCCCTTTCGCTTGGGCCGCTGAGCATCGTCGCTGACCGTCTGGCTTCGGGGTCCTGCAGGCTCAGGGGCCGAGGCCTCGACACTGGTCTTGAGACTGTTTGTTGACGACGAGCGCGAGGCGAGCGGCGGCGCTGTACCACGACGCTGGGGGTCAGCCTGGCTGCTGACCTGCTGGGCCGAGGCCGCGCTGGTGGTAGGCTCAGCGGCACCGGCCGCCTTGGGCGTCCCCGAGGTGTTGGCCAGGGTCATGAGGCGCTCTCGCTCTTCGCGATCGGCGCGTGCGGCCTGGGTTGCCTTGGCCTTGGCATCGCGCTGCTGCTGCAGCTGAGATTCCTGATCAGCAAGATAGGCCTCAAAGCCGTTTGAAATGCAGATGGGCAGGCCGGCTGATTCCTCCTTGATGGTGAAGAGGTGACAGATAGACATGCTCGCACCCTCGGAACAAGCCACAAAGGAGAAGCGGCGAGGATCGTCCGACAAGAGGCCGCAATAGACAATCTTGATCGAGGCAGACGGCGAGTGGAGGAAGGGTGAGGTTGGGCACGGTGATACAAGCGCATGACCATGGTACTGACGCAGCCGAGACCGGTCCAGGAGGATGCTACATGTTATCACTCACCTCTTGAATGGGCGTGCGGGCGAGCACGTGGTGCGCCTTCCGACCCAGAGTAAGGACTTTGAAGGAAGTCACAGCAATCCAGACTTTGTGAGGGAGCTGATTCAGCTCCTTGCCCTGGGCAAAGCATCGCTTGACAGTGGTATCACTGATGGCTTCGTGATCGGTCACGTCCAGTGGTACGGCGCCCAGATAGATGCCCTTGAAGAGGCCCAGGTACTTTTCGCCCGGCTCACCTATTGCAGCAGCATGGTGCCAAAGCAGGTTGTGATGAGCGACTGTTGAGCGCGCCAGGGAGAGAGCCATTTTTAGACGGGGCGGCACGCCTTCAGCACTCGGACATACGCCCAAGATCGGTGAGCTTCATGGTGTTGGTAACTGTGGGACAAGAAGGAAAGCTTGCTGCTATTCTCGATGGGAAGCAGAGCGGACTTGGATCAGTCAGCAATCTTCGCAATCAAACATCAACGCACGGCGGGCTGCATAGCCCAAGAGAGCCATGCCCCGGACCGTCTCCAAGTGCTTGAGACAGCGAGCAACGCCTACCCACAGAAAGAGGGGGCAAACGAGCGTGGAAGGATTAAAAGCGCATGAGATGATGATAGCCCTGTTCACATCCGAGGGTAGCCGTGGTGGACTGCACAAGAGTAATACGACCCATGCCACGGATACACAGCGAGCTTGGATGGCTGATCCGCCCTGTCACCTCTCTCTGCTCGCACACCACCCCGCCCGCGTGCTCGAGAGGACTCAACTGAGACACACACACACACACACTGATCAATTCAACCTACCTCCCACAACGTCGTCTCGTTGCTTTTGACCACGTTTTGGCCCTTGGCACCAGCGTAGACACTAGCCGCGCCCTCGTCTAAATCCCGCCCCGCTCGTCCGTCTCTCTCCGCCACGACAACTCACACCGCTCTGCCCTTTCTGACCGTCAGCGTCTCATGAGAGAGAGAGAGAGAGAGAGAGAGAGAGAGAGAGAGAGAGAGAGAAGAAAAAAAAAAAAAAAGTCCAGCTATCATCACCGAAGGTGTAATATTAATCACACTTCAGAGCACTCAGCCGGTTGTGTTAGGAAAGATCAACAGCTGGACAACAAGCCAGATCAGATGTTAGAAAAAAGTTGGCCGAGGATGGGCGGGTGGCGTCCTATGTAGGAGCACACAGACGCTCCTCGTCATGGTCCTCGTCATGGTCATGGGGTTCAATTGGTTGGGCCGACGGCGGCACTGGTCGTTGGCCAACATTGTTGAACACAACACAACATGACAGCATCGATGAGTCTGTGCAACTACTCGCAGAAGAAAAAAAAAACTCGAGAAACAAGAACAAGCCGATGCTCAAACAAGACTTGGGCACCGTGTCAGAATCAGACTATGGATAAAGAAAACAACGGTAGAGCAACGGCGCTATGGACAGAAAAAAAAATGGTGTGACAACCCTGAACAATCTCTGTGCAGGGGGCTCAACTACTTCTTCTTTGGTTTGCGAGGCGTTGAGGCAGGGGCGGCCTGGAGTTGCCCTTGCACAGCCAACACGTGCTGACACAGCTGGCGCAAGGCCGACATGAAGGCTTTGCGGAATGCGGTGCTTGCATCGCTAGCTGCATCGCCCACCTAGGACAGAAACAAAAGGGAACAACACCAAAAAGCCATCCAGCAAGGCGAGTGAGATGGAGCGAAAAAACACCAGTAAAAGTAAAATGAAACAACGCGGCACAACCTTTTCCACCAAACAATACGACACCCGGGCCAGCGACGGTCACAGACCTGGGCGTGCGCAGCAGCATGCGCGGTAATGGGAAGCAAGTCACCCAAATGAGCTGCCCGGGCACGGTGCAGCACCAATTGCTCGGCTTGGATGCGGTACGAATGGCGGAATGCATTGCCTTCAGCCGGCTCGCCCGGCAGGGTTGCGGCGAAAGCCGGGTGCATCGCGGGGAATCCGGCATCTGCAAGAGCTTTGAGCCAGCGCACCACCATCTCCTGCGCTTGCTCAACAGTACTGTCATCTGGCATGGGGGCTGTTCCCCGCGCGATGGCCTCATCAGTGGCCTCAAGATAATCCGCATTGGCCTCCTGTAAAGCGGCAAGCATGACCTCAATCTTCTCCAACTCTTGCTGCAGAGGTGCCAAACCCTCATCCGCCGCCTGCTGCGTGGCCTTGTTGACCCGCTGCTTCTTGTGCGTCAGAGCCGACATGGCCTCCTGCTCCAATTGGACCATCTCCGCCTGTAATTGGGCTTGCTCCGCCTGCTTGCGCTCCTCCTCAGCCTTGGCCTGCGCCTCCTTCACCTGCGCCTCCTCGGCTTCCAAGCGCGCCTGGCGTCGCTTGCGTCGCTCCTCACGGCGACGCTTAAAGTCCTCCTCCTGCACCTGCTGCTGCGACTTGCGCTGCGCCTCGACAGCCCGGAGCTGTTCGCGGTGCTTCTCCAAGATGGCCTGCTTTTCCGCCTCGTTCACCTGCTGCAGCTCCGCTTCTTGCTGACGTGCCAGAGCCGCCTCGTGCCGACGTTGCTGCTCTTCCAGTTGCAAACGACGGCGCTGTTCCTCCGCCTTGTCGGCCTCCGCCATCTGTGCGTGCTCTTGTTGTCGCTTACGCGCTAGCTCGGCCCGGCGTTCGGCCTGCTCTTGGCGCTTGCGGGCGAGTGCCTCGGTGGACTGCTCCTGCAAGGCCTCACGCTGCTTTTGCGCTGCCTCTTGTGCCTTGTTGGCCAATGATTCGTAGTGTGCCAACAACTCCCCTTCAGGTGTGTGCTTCTTAAAGGCTTCCACAACCTCGCGGTACTGCCGCTCCTGGAGCTCGAGCTTCGCCGAAGCAATCTCGCCATCCACGTGCAGAGCCGTTTCCTTGGCCAGACGCTCTCGCTGCAATTCGGCCTTGCGATCAAACTGCGTCAGAGCTGCATTGTGCTCGTGCTTGAGCATGGCCAATGACTTGCCCTCGGGTAGTTGGGTCAGCTCAGCCGCGTGCTTAGCCTCCAATTCAAAGCGGCGCTCGGCCATGTCCTCGTCAAATGCATGGAATGCCTTCTTCATGTCCAGATCACGTTGCATGTCCAATCGGTGCTCCAACTCGGACGTCTCGCGGAAGTGCCGCTGCTGTAGCAGCTGATACACCGTCGCTTCATTACCGTCCTCATCGTCGGCCTCGGCAACAATGGTTGTCAGCGCCTGTGCCTCAGCCTCACGCTGCGTATGGGAAGCCATCGCTGCCAACTGCTGCTCGTGGGCCAAGCGCGCCTCGTCTTCCTGCAGCTGACACTGGTTCTCCAGTGCATCATGGCGGCGACGACGCCGTGCCTCGAGCCGAGCCTTGAGATCGGCATCTTGCTTTTGACGCCGAGACGCATGCCCCTTCTCGATGCGAGACATGGCCAATTGCTGCTCAGCCATGAGTTTCTCGTACTCGGCGCGCACGTCCGGCGCCAGCTCATCGGCCTTTTCCGTGCCCGTAACACCGAGTGCCTGCAGCTTACGCTCGTACTCAGCCTTGGCCTTGGCCTCGTCGCTTTGTCGCTTACGCTCCAAGTCCTGGTGGGCTTGTCCCTGCATGTCGCCAAACTCCTTGGCCAGGCGCTCCTCAATTTCCTGTCGCTTTGCTGCGTGCTCTGCTCGCAATGCCTCGACCTTACGCTGATGCTCCTCCTCGAGACTGGATTTAGCCGAGTCAATCTTTTTCTGAGCTGTTTGCATGCGTGCCTCAAACACCTTCAACGTGTCGCGGTCAACATCGGCAGCCAGAATAGAGTTTTGATACCGCTGGGCGTTGTCCAGTTGGTCTTTTTGCACCGCATGTTTACGCGCAGCCAAGGCGCGCTCGCGCCGCTGCTTGAGACGGCTGTTTAGGTCGTCCGCCTGGCGACCCTTTTGCGCTTTGAGAGCAGCCTGCTCACGAGCCTTGAACTCGCGCAAGAGCTGAGCTGCATCCTCTGCGCTAGGCTGCACAGATTTGAGAACCGGTGCCAGCGCGGCAGCAATGGCCTGTTGCGCCGCCTCGTCGTCCAGCAATTGCAAGACGTCCGACTCTTGACCTTCAAAAGCAAGCTCAAACAAACGAGCCTCGCTCGAAGTAGCAGCATTGGAGCCAAGCGCCTTTTGTCGAGCCTTGGCCAGCTGCTTCTTGATGAGATCTCTCTTGCTTGCACGCAAGGCAGCCCCATCCTGCAGTTGTGCCTCCGCCTTTTCTGCCACCGCGTGAACATCGTCGTCGCCGATATTGAGTTGACGCTCCGCGTTCAAAGAGGCCGCAAACATTTCCAACCGATCGGTGACATTGCTATTCTCTTCCGTCTTGTGTGCCAGATCACCGCGACGTGACTCGGCCATTTCCACCAACAGCTGCTGCTCCTCCTCCAGCAGCAGCTCATACTCGCTACGCACGCCAGAGACGTTGATCTTGGCTGCTGCCGTGAGGCCCGTGGATCGCGCCTCCGCATTCTGGCGATCCTGCAACTGCCGCAGCTGCTTGCACTGGTCATCGCTGAGGGCATCCACCAACGTCTGTTGTTCGCGTTTGAATTTGGCGGCCATCTTCGCCTTGAGGTTCACCAAGTCGCGTTGATACTTCTTCGTCAACTTGATCTGCTGGTCCTTCGACGTCACCGACTGCAGCTTGTCCGCAAAATCGGCCCCAAGTTGCTTGGTCGCCGCTTCCAGCTCGGTAAACTGCGCCAGCACC
This sequence comes from Monosiga brevicollis MX1, assembly GCF_000002865.3. Taxonomy (NCBI): domain Eukaryota; class Choanoflagellata; order Craspedida; family Salpingoecidae; genus Monosiga; species Monosiga brevicollis. The sequence continues at coordinate 132,222 of NW_001865067.1, forward strand.
ATTTCAGCGATGCGCGTGGCGCCACCAGCGTGGCAAGCAGAAATGACCTCGGCCCGATTCTTGGCGTGATCCTGCAGCAAGTGTGCCACCTGCTTGCGCTGATTCTGGTCAAGCGACTCGGCTGCCTTGCGCATGCCTTGCGCTGAGGTGGGGCGATTCGGTCGCTGTGGCGTTTGCGCTGCGGCTGGCTTGTCAGCGCCATCGTCGTCATCACCCTCAATGATGATGGACAGACCAGCGACGGCCGCTGCCGTTGCGGCAGCGTTGGCGGCGTCGCTGGCCCGGGCCTGCGCCAAAGACTCGCGTCGCTGCTCGATTGACATCTTGCTTGCGCGACGCACGATGGCGTCTTGCTCTTCCAGTGCCTCCTTGCTAAAGACATGCCCGGAGCGAATGAGCTTGATCACCTGCTTGAGCAGCTCGGCCAGCTCGGCCTCGTCATTGACCTCGGCACGGGACGGAAGCGTGCTCTTGAGATGCTGCAGATATGTGCGGATACACTGCACCCGCGTTGTCAGCAGACGACCCGCCACGTCATAAGCCGTCATGGTGTGGAGGATGCCACCAGCTTCGGCGGCAATGGCCAAGCCCTCGGGCGAAGCTTCCACTTCAGACTCGGCATCGGCAGCCGATCGTGCACCCCTCTCCGTGACGCTGCGTGCATGAGCCTGCAACTGCTCCAGCAGCGCTTGGAAGCGCCCGGAAAGAGCTTGGCCATGTTTCGTCATTTGTGCCTCCAGCTGACGGAAAGCCTCCTGAACAAAGGCCGGCGCAGCATCAAGCACTCGCCAGTCTGCAATGCGCCGCTGTGCTTCACGCTCAAGAGCCGCGTTGCGACCCTGCACCGTCTGGAGTACCGTGTGCATGAAGCGAGAGTACGCGTTGAGATCGCGCGACTGGGAGAAGGCCAGCTTCAGAGCGGCCGAGATTTGCGACTTGAGCTTGTCGTCCAACTGTAAAATTCGACGATGAGCCGTCTTGAGGGCAAACAACTCCGTGTCCAAAAAGCCGAGGAGGGACTCAACGTCCATGGGACACTCATTGAACCACTGGTTGTACGATGTCGAGGGAACAACCACGCCCTCAGACGTCAGCTTCGCCCCGTGACAAGTAAGAACCACGCCGCGCTCAACGTCGGCAAATTGCTCGCCAATGCGAATCGACACTTGATCCTCGCGGTCACTGTTGGCATCATACATGAGGCCACCCAACGGGACATCATGACCGTTCTCGTCATCACGCAGCACGCCAAGCAACGACACCTGCGCGTGCGTTTCAAAGTCCACCAACTGCTGGCCAGCAAAAAGAGGGTAGGTGGCCGAAGCAGCCGGCCAGTACGACTCGCCCAACTGGCCGCCATCGGCAGCTAGGTAGCCTGCGCGCTCGTGTGCTCGGCGCAAGTGCAAGGCATATTCGTGGAAGAAATATTCAAAGCGGGCGAAAATCTGCACGAGATCCGTGTGCAAGCTCTCGAGCTTGTGCATGAGAGCCGTCTTAGCACTGGGCTCCACCGTGCGGCTGAGCAGGGAACGCAAGCAGGTGATGGTCTCGTCCAAGGCCGTGCGCAGCTGGTAGGTCCAGGCGTGGTCCAAGGCCACCGACCAGCTGGTGCCTGACCACGTCGCGCGAGCTTCAAAATGGGCGAGATAGCGCTGTGCACTGACCGGATCCTCAATGACCTGATTCAACACCACGTCATTGTCCAGGTCACTTCCGACCGGTTCCACTTCACCCGTGGTGGCGTTGAAGGTGACGCCCACAATGACGGCCAAGCGATTGGGCTCGGAGCCGGCCATGACGTCAAAAAGCTCGATCGGGGCGCGTTGCTTGGTCAGGGGGTGTAGATGCACGCCGCCGGCCGGCTCGAGCTGCTGGGTGACGGGGTGGATGAAGCAAGCCAACATTGGCACGAGCAGCTGCGTGCGCGGGTCAGTGAACCAGGTACCAAACTGCAGATCGGTACTATCGCCCTCGCGCACGGGAGGCGCGGCTATGCCAGGCGGATAAACGATAAAGGGTAGCGGGGCTGATTGCATGGGTATGATGGTCGCGTTGGTCAGCGCAAAGAGCGTCTTGGTCAAGCAGTTGACGCCGCAGTGCCGATTCATGGGAAGCACTCGACCCGTGCCAGGATGCACAAACATTGGTTCAGTCAGCGCGTGCACGGTCCCAGTAGCGTCTTGAACGCTGGCCACTGAGGTCAGCACGTACAGGCCAGACACGGGGTCGCGGCGGTACAAATGACTATACTGCTCCATATCCTCGATGAAATCCAACGGTGCCACAGCAGCAGCGGCCGTGTTGTCGTAGAGCAAGTATCCTACACCCATCTCAGGGTCATAGACGTGCTGAGAAGCGTGGCGCTGGCAATAGGCCCGCACGTCGGCGTTGATGCCGTCAATGACAGCATCCTGCGCGGTGAGAAGAGCTTCCAAGGCTGGACCCAAGGAAGCTTCAGCCACGAGCTCACGCGTGGAGCAGCGCAGGGTTTCAATGAGGCCAATCACGCGTGTTTGCAGGTCGTAGCGCTGGAGCTCCTGCTCCCTGAGCTGCTTGATGCAGCCACCAAGAGCTCGCTTCAGGGCACTGCCAGTACGCTTGCGAGCCGCCAGCTCAGACTCAAATTGTTTCAAGACGGTCTCCTTATCATTGCTGCTGGGGGCCGGCAACAAGTTCACGGGCTGCACGGCCCGTAGCTTGCTTATCCACAGCGAACGAAGGATGGAGGTCTCCTTGGATATTTTGTCATAAACATTCTTCAAATCATCGGCGCGACGACGCAAGTCGTCGCGAATCGCCTCGGCACGACCGTTGATGAGCGAGTTGAACTCGTCAACGTCAAATCCCTCCAGATCAACTTGACGCTCGTGATCCCAGAATTCGTCACGCGCGGCCTTGAATGGCACGAGGGCAGAGCTGGTGCTCGTGCGCCGAGCTGAATTGGATGCATCCGTCGCCAACGCGCCGTCCTCCGATGCGTCTTCGCCCTGTGTGTGGAGACGCTGGACGGTTTGCAGGCGTGAGCCCTTGGATGCATAATCGTTGAATTTTGCTGCAGCCGCAGCCTGCCGGTAGCTGGAGGTCTTGGCCGGGCCCGCAGTCCAGCCAGCACGTCGCGCCACGATAACGACGGCAATGCATGCCATCATCAAACCAAGACCAACGCCCACAATGACACCGAGCAGAGCCCAATCAGGCTCCACCACGAGATCACCCTCCTTTGCCACACCAAGCTTGTGCAGCGTGGAGGCACTGGCGGCAAAGAAGGGGCCCACATCAGGGCAAGAAGTACCCTCGGCCATCACGCGCACAATGGTCACCGAGTCTGAGTCCTTTTGACGCAAGACCCATGTGCCAGGCGCTGTAAATGTGTAGGCAAAAAGCAAGAGCTCGTCGGCATCTGCAGCAGCCGCTCGCTCGGCCAATTCCTCAAAGGGCGTGTAGTCAAACGCGAGTTCCGGATCTTGTTGATCGTTGATCAGGTTGTTCTTGTCAAAAGTGGGGTAGGAGGCACTGGTGGCCGTGAAGACCAGGACGTCATTCAAAGCCAGGCAGATGGCTGGGTCACTGATGCTTGTCGTGCTGTTGACCAGGGCACGGCGTTGACGTCGATGCTCTGGGCTGCTTTGAGACGATGCGGCAATACCGGGGGCAACGTCGCTCGTTGCATTAAAGAACACACCAACATCGACCACACTGCTGCGGCGGCGCCGTGCAGCACCCCACAGACCCAGGGCTGCCAACTCCTCGTCGGTGGGGTTGTAGAGGCCCTGCATTCGAGACGTTGAAGCGTCAAGGACACCCAAGCTGATGCTTCGGCCATCGAGAGCACCACAAGCAACCACCCCCACATCAAAGAGACCGCCCAAGTCAGCAGTCGGGAAGCGGGTTAGCTCGGTCGTGGCCAGGTCTTCAGCCACATCATAGAACACGATGACAGGTTCCTCATCGCAGATGATGGCCTGTCGAAGCTGTGCTGCAGAGCGACACGAGTTGTCGCACACAGCGTCCACGGGAGGCGATGCGCACAGGCACATGCCCGTGCTCACATCAAAAGCAGGACTGCCAACGCCGACATCCTCGGGACAGATGGTGGCGCAGTACGACTCCCAATCTCCAGAGCTGAGGCACATGCCGTCAGCGGTCAGAGTCGAGCCCGCGGGACAGTTGTCAAAGATGATTGGCTGGCAATCGGTTGTGCCATCAATGGGCTCCGTGATGGTGGTACCACCATCGCGGTAACCATAACGGGACTTGCACACGCAGGTTTTGGCGCCAGCGTTGAAGACGCGATTGGCACCCAGGCAGGTACAGGTGGTGGCGTTGGCGAGGGAGAACGAAGAGCCGCCGCAAGTGAGACACTCCGTTGCCCCATCCTGTGCGCTGTATGTGTCGGCAGCACAGGGCAAGCAAGATGTGTTGCTAGTGGATCCTTGCTCCGGATTGTACGTGCCAGCGGGACAAGCCTAGACATGGTGGTATAAGGAAGCAAGGAAAGGAAGAGAAGGGAACGAGGTTAAGTGATCAGAGTGAAAAAAAAAAAAAAGCAATGAGGGCAACAGTGGGTAAAAAGAGAGCTCAGCATCTTTTGGAACCAGATAGTGGGGCCAGAACAAAGGCTGACCTGGGGGCGCGCAGATTGCAATGGGCAGTAGTGCCCAGCAGGGCAGATGTAGCTGAGGGTGTTGGGATAGCCAACAACCGTATCATTGTAACCAACGCCCGAGTACGGGTAAGCGGAGGAAAGGTTTAGGCCATCATAAGCCTGCCCGTTGACGGTCACGTTGCGTTCTTGACTGTTCAGCCATAAGTCAGGGTTTCCGTACGACGCGCCTTCCAAGCACACATAGCCCGGTTCGCAATCGTAGCAAACAATTCTAAAAGTGGGTGCAAAGCAAGAAGGTGAGGAAAAAAAAGAGACAATCATCCACGCAGACCTACCAATACAGGAAGAGTTGAGGCAACGAGCGAAACAAAGCACAACAGAGCATACCGGTCTGGATGATTTCCATATTTGCCGGCTTCGCAAGCTCGGCAGGCCAGTTCCAAGGTCGAGCGGTCACCGGCGGCACCGTAGTATGCATCGGTGTAACCCAAAGGACACAGAAGTGCTTCCGAAGCGCCTGGCGCTACGTGCTCGATGGGCCAGAAGGATGCGTTATATGTCGGTGCCGGGCAATAGTGCCCGGGCGGGCACAGGATAATGCCGCTGTCTGCGGTCGGGCAATAATAGTTGTCCGGGCATGCGACAGGCTCGCCCACGGCAGCTTCGCAACGATATCCGGCGGCGCAGGCCAAAGGGTCTTGCGTGCCCTCAGGGCACCAGGTGTGCTCGGGACAATACAGGGTGGGGGCCAGCGTTGCGTTGAGAGGACAATACATGCCTCGTGGGCAGAATTCACAACTAGATGCTGCAGCGAGCGCCGAGACGTTGCTGTAGGTCCCCGCCGGGCATGGAACGGGCGGTTGGCCACGCTCACAGAAGTACCCCGAGGGACAAGGGGAACCAGCGTAGTCACTGTTGCCCGCAAGGTCACACTGGTAGCCAGCAGGACAGCTGATGCATGTGGATGAGCTCGTGGCATAGGGCCGATCGCTGTATGTTCCAGCCGGGCAAGCCGTTGCTGTGTTGGCCCCCTATTGACATGGTACGACGCAAGTGAGGAGAACGATGGCAGACGAAGACGGGGCATTGACATGCGTAATACAATACAGACCATGCGAACAAAAAACGACATGCTCACCAGAATGCAGTAGTAGCCTAACGGACAGGCTGAGACTTCGCTGCCGCTACACAGGACACCAGCAGGGCAGGGGAGGCACTGATCGTAGGAGCCCACGCCATTCGCGAGCACCGGCATGGTCACGGTAACATATTCCACGGCAATGGCGCCATTCTCATCCACAACCGTGATCAAAGCCGTGGCATTAACGGAGCTGTCCACTGGAATGAAGTCAGTAGGACACGGCAGGGCTGATTCTGTACCAGCTTCACAGACAAGACCTGTGGGGCAGACGGCTTGTTGCGGGTCGCTGGCCCCACCGGAACAAAGATATCCTGCATCACAATCACCCATCACCTGGCCGAGGCGACAATACTTGCCCGGGGGGCAAGCCAGGCAGTCCGCACTCGAGTCGAGGCCCTCCATTACGGAATAAGTGCCATTGGGGCAGTAGGTGAGTGTCAAAGTGGAGACACCAGCCAAGCAGTAGAACGTCGCGGGGCATGGTGTGGGCACGGCCGTGCCACTGGCGTTTCGATCGCACACATAACCACTCGGACAATTGTCACAACTGTCCATGCCCGTCAAGGCCTGGTATGAGCCATCAGCACAGGGCTCCGGCTCAATCGATCCTGCGGGACAGTGGTAGCCAGCAGGGCACTCATAACCCACAGGAGTCGCCTCCACGGCTCCCAGACCTTCGGGGCAATAATAGCCGCCGCCACACAATCCGCTTGGTGTCGAGAGCCCCTCCGCTTCGCAGTACATACCAGCGGTACATACTTTGCAGGCGGAGATGTTGGTGCGGCCGACCAAATCATTATACGTGCCCTCGGGGCACGGAGTGGGCGTGATGGTACCCAGCGGGCAGAAATGCCCCACTAGACAACGCCCGTTACCAACCAACTGATCGCTGCCATCAATCTGCACTGTGATGGGGATGGGCTGAAACACGTCATCTATATCTCCAGTGATAGCCACCGTGCTTGAGGTCGGGGCCGAAGATTTGGAGCCCCCGGTGCAGAGATAGCCGGCTGTGCAAGCTTGCGCCGACGGATCTGTGATCCCCGCCACACCACAGTACAGGCCCGCGGGACAGAGAAGGCAATCTGTCAAAGCCTCGAGCATGGTCACAGCAGAGTAAGTGCCGGTAGGGCACGGTTCCGGATCACTGGCACCCTCGGGGCAGAAATAGCCCGCTGGGCACGGCAAGGGTGTGCTCGTATTGAAGCCTGAGCAATAATATCCTGCAGGGCAATCAGTGCAGCTGGTGGCGCCCGCTGCCACTGCGGCACTGCCGGCAGCACATGGTTGCGGTGTTGTCGCGCCAGCAGGGCAGTAAAACCCGGTTGGGCAAGGGTATCCACCCACTGCCTGGCCAAAGTCAGAGTCCAATTCGTATGCGGTGGGCGTGGGCGTGCTAGCGCCCAGAACGCAGATATAGCCGGCCGAGCAGGCATGCGATATGCCCAGTCCGTCCAAGTATGTGCCCGCATCAGCTAATTGGCAGTCAAGCACCGTGTCTGCACCTTGACCCAGAGACAGAGAGCCTGCAGGGCATGGAATAGGTTGGCTAGAACCAGACGGGCAATAGTTCCCAGCAGTACAACGTCCTGCGGTGGCCGAGTCTGCCGGTGTGGAGCTGATGGCTCCACCTTGACTGAAGAAACCCGCAATGATCAACCCTTCGGGTTCACTGAGACCAGTACGTTCGCAGTAGTATCCCCCTGGGCATGAGGAGCAGTCGGTCTCGTTGGTGGCGCCGGTGACATTATTGAACGTGCCTGCCGGGCACGGGAACTCGGTAGGTAGGCGGGTGCCGGCCGGGCAGTAGTGACCCGTTGGGCAAAGCTCGGGCGTGGCGTTGGTGAGCGGCTGGCTTGCCACCTGATACACGTAGCCGGCCAAGCCCGTCTTGCAGGTGCTCTGTCCCGTCTCGTCCTGATAGGTGCCGCTGGGACAGGGTGCCGGGCCGGTGGTACCTGCCACGCACGCGTAGCCCAGGGGACAGATCAGCGCCGGCGGCTTGGTGGACGTTTGATTGGGTTCGGAACAGTGGTAGCCGGCGCTGCACGGAACGGGCACCGTGGTGCCACTGGCTGGGCAGGCATGGCCCAGTGGACACGCACTGCACGTGGACAGCGCACCCTGCGCCGTGCCGTTGGAGTGCGTTCCCATGGGGCATAGCGTTGGCGAGCTGCTGCCCGCGGGACAGTACGAGCCAGCGGGGCACGGTTCGCCCGTGGTGCCGTCCGTGGGCGTGGCCGTGGCCGCCCCGGCGTAGCAGAGGTAGCCGGCTGCACAAACTGAGTCAGGCTCGTCCAAACCTGGAGCGGTACACGCCCATCCAGCATCGCACGGCTGTGGCGAAGCACTTCCGATTGGACAGTAGGTGCCTGCGGGGCAGCGTCCGCCCAGGCCGCGGAAAGGACACGTGTCGTTACGATCGGTTGAAGGCATGGACGAGGATGCCCCGCCCTCACAATACCAGCCAGCACTGCAATTACCCGTCGGTGCAGAAAGTGCACTTCCCGCGCAATATTGCCCGGGATCACAGGGAGCACAGTCGGCAATTTCAGCAGCACCGCGATCCGCTCGGTAGGAGCCAGGCGGGCATGCCTCGGCCGTCAACGGCCCTGTGCCTTCGGGACAATAATAGCCCACGGGGCAAGAAGTGTTGTCTGATGATACACTGCTGGTGCCTAGGGCGCAGGCGTGCCCTGCTGGACAGGTGATGCAAGAGGAGGCGTTGACAAGAGACATGTAGGACCCTGCCGGGCAGAGAATGGGCTCTCGAGATCCAGCTGGGCAGTAAGAGCCGGCGGGGCAGGCATTGCCCGTCACGCCATCTAGTGGCATGGCGCTGCTCGCACCACCCGCGCAGTAGTAGCCCGGTGCGCACAACAAGGTTGCGCTGGTTTGGTTGGTATCAGGACAATAATATCCAGCCGGACATGCCGCACAGTCACCCACAGCCGTATACTGCGTTCCACTGCCGTAGGTGCCCGCTGGGCATGGCGTGGGGTAGCTACTGGATGCTGGGCAATAGAAGCCCCGAGGGCAAGGATATCCGCCTTCGGCCAGGGAAGAAGGCGACGCGTCGGCCGCAGCTGACTCGCAGACGAACCCTGCTGAGCACGGCTCGTTTGGTGCAGACAGACCAGTGGTCGTGCAGGCAGCACCAGGGGAGCACGGCTCACACTGTGACGATGCATTGAGTCCCTCCATGGCTGAGAAGGTACCAACAGGACAAGGGGTCGGTGCAAACCCTATGATGCAATGTGGCCCGACGCAAGGACACGCGACCGAGGTTGAGCTGTGAGTTAGTACCACGCATCTTGCCATCTTCTGCCACTCGCGGGTCCAACATGCTTATCAGACACCGGCGAACGACGAGTGCGACAAGCGAAGCGCTGACCTGTGCCTTCAGGGCAGTAAAAGCCTGCCAGACAAGGTTCTGGCTCGGGCCAAGAACTCGAAGCAGAATAGCACATAAAGCCAGCGGGACAAGTCATACACTCTTGCAGTCCGAGAATGTTAGCGTAGGTCCCATCGGCGCACACGCGCGGGCCCCCTACAAAAGAGTCGATGGCTTGAGAAGAATGCCACTTGCTCAAGTCCCATTCACGGATGGATGGGCGCGGCACACGGGTACACCAAGCAATTATGTCGCAGTACCTGTCCAGACGTAGGAAGGGAAGCCAATATCGTACTCAGCCTCCAGTCCAGTGGGACAGTAATACCCTACCAAGCACAGAGATACGGATTGTGTCAGGCACAAGCATTCGCATCATCGCGAAAACCAAAGCCACAAATTGATTGCACACATAAACAGGTCAGCTGTATTCACACGATCCCACACGCCAGAATCTCCAACCCACCTCGGGGACAGATGTCACCGCCCATATCAGCCAGGCCACAGGTATCAAACAACGAGTAAACGGTCTCATTGGCCGCTTGGCCGTACAACGCTTGCTGCTGCGGTGTCAGTGCCGAAAATGTCGTTGCAGAAATAGGTGTGGCGGTATATGCGCCCGAGAAGCAGTAAAAGCCCGGTTCGCACAATGCTATTGAAGCAAAAACACAAGCAAATGAGACACGTGGAGATGGTTATGACGCCGCGAACAAACATGCCAAGCCAAATGACGCAAGCCATGGTGTCCACGGTCTTTGATACTTACCAACAGGGGTCGTCAGACCAGTGTCATTGCAGTAGTAGCCAATGTCACAAAGCGTGCATTGCCTGGAGGGCACACGTTGATCCGAACGCGACAGAGGGAAAAAAAAAAAAAAAAAAAAAGACAGAGAGAATGAGAGAGCATGAGAAGGCAGTCAAAGCCGAGCCGCTACAATGAGAAATTAAACGTACGAGGCAGCCACCAAGCGAGTTGCGGCTGAATAAGTGCCCTGCGGGCATGGAATCGCAGCCGTGGTGCCTTGGGGACAATAGGATCCAGCTGGACAGTTGTTTTGGGTCGGCACTTCCGCAGATCCGGAACAGACGTAGCCAGCGGTACAATTGCCCGAGGGCTGTACAATAGGCGAGCCATCAGCCGGATCGGCACAGTAAAGCCCGGCAGGGCAAGGTGTGCAGACCGAGGCGTTCACCAGTCCTGAACCCAGAAGTGGACAAAAGCAATGAGTGCATGCATTTCAGCAAACAAAGCAAACGCAATCACCATGCAACCCACCTGTGCCGGCGCCAAAAGTTCCTGGGGGACAACGCTGTGAACCCTCCGACCCAGCAAAGCTGCAAGAGCGATCATCATGAGCACCAACAGGGGAGGAAAAAGGGAAGGAAAAAAAAAAAAAAAAAGAAGAAAGCAGAAGAACAAGAAGAAAAAAAAAATAAAAAAAGAGTGGAGAAATAAAACATCAAGGTGTTTGACTCGCAAAAGAAGAGAGGACACTGGGCGTGTCGGGTGCTGAGAGGCAAGGTGTGAGGAGCAAGAAACGCACTTGGTGGATCCCTCAGGACAAAAGTAGCCTTGAGGGCACTCCAGCGTTTCATTCATGCCAAAGTCCGGACAATAGGTTCCTGTGGACGGGCACCAACACCGTCAACATGCCACGCCAAGTTCACGTGAGTTGTTGCGAGTAGGTCATGGGTCGCATCAGAGTCTTGTCGTCCCAAGATCAGTTCTGCCTGCACATCTGCGCGGTTAAAACGTACCAGCAGGGCAAGTCAGGCAAGAACCCTGCATGGTTGCGGGCTGATAGGTGCCAGGATCACAGGGAACAGGCTCGGAGCTGCCGGCAGGAGTGTAGGAACCGGCCGGGCAAACGTATTGCATGGGTGTTTGCGCGCCGCCGGTGCAATAAAACCCGGCGCTGCACGGGCCGGTTGGACCAGCGATGGCCGTGCCAGCGCAGTAATAGCCTGGCGTGCAGGTGATGCAATCAGTCTCTGTCTCACTTCCCGTTACGTTATTAAAGGTACCAAGGGGACAGGCCTCGTGGTATGTTGCACCCTCGGTGCAGTAGCCGCCACGAGGGCAGACCTCGCCCGTCACACCATCAGTGGGCACAGATGTGTTGGCGCCGCCATAGCAAATGTACCCCGCATTACAAGTACCAGCAGCCTGCCAACTGCCAGGCTGATCGCAAAAGTAACCGGCCGGACAAGCTGAGCAATTACTTTCGCTCACAAAGCCGCTCGCTGCGCCAAAAGTGCCAATGGGACAAGGCTCGGGCAGCGGCGATCCAGCGGGGCAATAGTAGCCACGCGGACAAGCGGTGAGGCTATCCGATCCCGCTGGGCAATAAGACCCAGCGACACAGACGAGGCAGCTGTCGACATCGGTCGTGCCTTGAGTCGTAACGTAAGATCCGGCAGGACAAGGCCGTTGCTTCGGCCCGTAAGAGCCAACGGCCAAATCATAAACGCCCCGGACGTACTGGCCCATGCTGATATTAGTGGGACAGTAGTGACCGGCTTCGCAGGGTCCCGTGGGATTGACCGCACCCTCGAGACAGTAGCTGCCGGCTGGACACGCAAGACAATCGCTGAGTGCGCCCATGCCAGTGCTTGGGTTATAGGTACCAACGGGACAGGTCAGAGGCGCGGCCGAGCCAGAGGGACAGTAGAAGCCAGCAAGACAGGTGACGGCATCGGCAATATTTGCGGTCCCAATCGGGCAATACGTGCCCGCGGCGCACACTTTGCTCGACAGCATGACGGTTTGGGAAAGCGCGGCCTCGTCGCAATAGTGTCCACCTGTGCATGCAACACATGCAGAAGCACCGGCTGTGGTGTATGTACCAACGCTGCAAGGGGATGGCGCGGATGAGCCAGCTTGGCAATAGGCACCGGCTGTGCAGCTGACACACATGGCCTGCGCCGACGCCGGCGTCCCGGCCGTGATATACGTTGAGGTGTTGGCATAGTATTCACAGCCGGCCATGCAGGCCTCGGCGCTACTGCAGACAGTCTCACAAGGCGTTCCCTGTGCGCTGAGTGCTGTGAGTGCGCAGCCCGATTCGCAGTCAAGAAGTTCTTGGTCCAAAAGAGGACGATTCAGGCTTGAGTCGTCATCATTGTGCTCCAGTGACTCGGCCAGATTCAGGGCATTGTTGCGACACATGTGCTTACACTCAGCGACCTTGTAGGCCGTGCCTTCCACGCTGTCGGCGGCGCTTTCGTTTAGGTATCCGCCCTCGTTGTAAAATGTGCCGGCTGGACAGGGTGTCGGCTGGACAGTACCAGCCAGACAGTAGTGGCCCTTGGTGCAGTCCAGGCAATCGTCCGACGATCGTCCTAAAGAGAATGAAAAAGAGCCGATGCAGAACATCAACCACACACAAAAGCACGGTCAGAGCGCAAGAAGACGACAAACAACTTGAACCCTGAAACCAAACTTACCGTAGTAGCTCGGATTGTAGGTTCCAGCGGCACAAGGACGATGGTCAAAGCTCCCCGTGCGTACCGGGCAATAGTAGCCAGGCAGGCACACGCCCGTCACGTCAGCATCACCGCCATCACAATAATAGCCGTCTGGACACGCCGTACATTCACTGATATCGGTCAGGTTGGTCTGGGACGTATAGGTACCAGGCTCACATTCCACCTCTGTAGCTGATGCAGAACCGGTGGGGCACACATGCCTACAGCCATTCAGATATGGCGGACGCCATAAACCACAGTACGTCAGATCGGAACATGGAACACCTATGGTATCAACAAATCTGGAACCACAGAACCTACCCGGCAGCACAGTTCACAGGGGGATTGATGGTTGCACCTGTGGCCCAGCCACAAGCTTTGCCTAGGCAGCCCCCAAAAAGATGCAGATTGCCAAGCGTAAGACCAATGACATGTGAGGAGAACTGGCTCAAACTTCAAATCTGGCTACAAACGTACCAGCAGGGCAAGGGCTGCATTCTTCTGCTGTAGTAAGATTGTCACGTGTGCCATAGGTGCCGGGAAGACTGTGATGGATGATGCGCAAAGAAAATGTAAGAGGCCATCTTTAACACGGGCCAAAGGGCACATGTGGAATCTGAAACCTTACCAAGGATGCGACATGATGGTGGCCGTGCCCTCTGGACAGTAGTAGCCTTCAGCACATGGCAAGGTCACAGTTGCCTGCGCGACCGAGGGACACGAGGAACCAGCTGGACACTGCAAGAGCCAACCCATAGAAGGCCATGAGAATGGAGGTACCCCGATCGTGCAGAACAGGCTGTGCATCAATGGAGGCAACAAGGCACTTACTCTGGTACAAGCCAGCTGCGTGGTGATTCCCGTGTAAGGATTGTAGGTACCGGCCGGGCACGGTTGGGGCGCCACGGCCGGTGTTAAAAGATTGGCGTCGGGACAATAGTACCCTGCGACACCGCCAAGGGGTCAAGTGAGGAAGGAGGCTACACTTTTTCCTTAAAGAGACATCAGGCACGACATTGATTCTCACCGGCGGGGCAGGTGAGGCACTGTGATGAGGAATTCAGGCCGGTACTGGCAGAGTAAGTACCAGCAGGGCACGGGTAGCGTGTGCGACTCTCTGTGCCTTCGGGGCAAAAATAACCTGAAAAGAAGGGGGAGGAAAACACGAGGCCACAATTACATCGTAAGAAATCAAAAGGGGAGAATCATCCTCAGCATGCTTGTCGGGTTCGGGTCGCAAGACGTACCGGCGGGACAAGTGCTTGGAAAGTCGGTGCCAGAATCACAATAAAAGCCCGCGGGGCATGGAAAACATGCTGATAGGTTGATTGGAAATCGGTGTTGAGAAAGTCGTTGTGAGTGCAATGACTGAGAGAAGGAAGCACGCCATCAAGTACACGTTGGACAAGCGAATGTCGTACCGTGTTCAACGCTGTCACGCACTGCGACCTCAACTCCACCGTATGTGCCCGCTGGGCAAGGAAAGTCGCCATAGTCGCCCGTGCCTGATAACAACGATTGCAAGACCCAAAAGCCACACCAGCGTTAAAAAAAAAGTTACGCCCTCTGGGGCGAACGAGCAGCCTCAAAAGAGTTTGGGCGACGCAGCACTGACCGGCAGGGCAGTAGTATCCCCAGGGACAGGAGGCAGGCGTGATATGAGAGTCCCGTGAAGCGCTACAGTAATATCCTGCGAAGCGATGAAAAGCGCATGTAACATGAGTTCTCAATATGGGCACGCCAGTTTCTATTCAGGCCATATCGGGCACGTCATGACACTACAAACCACTGGGACAGGTGTTACATCCTTCTTCCTGGGTGCCAGCGCCTTGAACTTGGCCGTGCGTGCCGTCTGCACAGTAAAAAAAGGTCTCGCCATCGCAAAACCCGCCTTCTGGGCACAGTTCGCCGGCACTGTCCGTGTGTGGTCTGACCAGACACGGAACCAAAAAAACATGTGAGTCAAAGGAGTGACCGTAAAGGAACGCGGTCAAGGCGCACAGACACACCGATCAGCCTCAAGACAAATGGTGCCGTCGCTACAGGGATAGCACCGAGCGCTACCCGCAGGAGACCAGGTACCGCCGGGGCAAATGGTTTGAATCCGGTCCGAACAGTAGTAACCAGCCGTGCACTGAGTGCAGTTGGTCGCGCCGCTTGCCGAGAAATAACCTGTAAAGTGCAGAGTGATTGCGTCAGGAAAGTTTGAAAAGATCAAGTGGAGCAACAGAATTGGACAAAACCCTCCTCTCGAGGCACAAACCGGTGTCGCATGGCAGAGGCGTGGTGGTAGTAGAAGTACAGAAATGCCCGGCCGGACAGGCCTGTTTGTATAGCCAGAGGTGGCCATGAATCGCAGCCACCGGGCACAAATCATTGGTTAGCCGAGCCTTGGCCTGCAGACAATGGATTTGCAATGTTTCCAGGCGGGTAATAGGGCACGCGGCAATAAAACGCATACCGTGCAGCTGGCGCTGTTGCCCTCGGAGTATTCTCCAGCGGCACAGGCAGCATTCAGAGCTCCCGTGACGGTGGGGCATTCATACCCAGCAGGACAAGGCTGCATGACATTGGGACAGAGGGGGGAAAAGTTTAACATGAACGCTTGAAGCTGACCCCAATGCAAGTGGGCAAGGGCGAAGAGAAGAAGCCTACCGTGCAAACTGTGGCACCAGCACCCGCGTATTGGCCAATCTATAAAACGTTGACAACCCCGTCGAAACCCGCGACACATGTAAGTTGCCTAGCCAGCGCATTAGAAAAACTAAAGTGAAGAATTTGAAGCGCACCGGACAGCTCTGTTCAGACATTCCAAAGGCCGTCGGGCAAGCATGGCCTGCAGAGCACTCCTGCTCAAGGAATTGATGCAGCGTGAGACATGGAGGTTGTGTGAGTTAAACTATCAACAAACCAAACTAAGCAATTGACAATTTGGGACACGAACCGTGCAAGTGGTTGCCCCTGCTGTAGAGTACCAGCCGGGCCCACAGGCCACGGGGGCCGATACATTTGGAGTGGCACAAGCATAGCCTTCGGGACACTCAACACATTCGACCGAGCCCGCAAGAGCGTAGTAGCCGGCCTCGCAGGCCTGAGGCGCGACATCGGTGCGTGCGCAGGCGTAGCCTGCTGGGCAAGTCTGGAAAGCGTGGCAAAAAAAACCAAGATTTCGATCAGCGAACCACATGCTACTTTGGTTGTGATGGTTTCATGATGACATGGATGACATGGATGACAGACCGTGCAAAGCGCTTCGCCCGCGAGGGAATAGGTGCCAGGTCCGCACGGACGCGCCTCAGCGGACACGGTTGATGTACAAGCATGGCCTAAGACCAGACCGGGGTGATGGGAAGATCGACAAATGAGGGGGAAGTAGCAGACACATCATTTGGGGATGGTCTCGAAGCGTGACGTCGGAACGCACCGGCAGGGCAGTCAGTGCAACTAGTGGCGGCGCCTAGACTGTAAGAGCCTGCAGCGCAGGCAACTGCAGGTGTTGATGCCAACGTGGAAGCACAGGCATATCCACGAGGGCACATCTGTTCGCGGACCCCCGAACAAGCAAAGAGGAACAGCCGGACAAGGTCAGCCAGAACAAGAGGCGTGAACAGGAAAAGGCGAGGAGAAAGGCTAACCTGGCAAGAAATGGCGCCCGCCGCAGACATGTAACCAGCACTGCAAGCCTGTGTATGAAAAAAAAAGCCAGCAAGCAACGACATGAGAAAAGTAACACATAGGTGGGTCCGGTGAAAGAAACCGCGGCGCAAATGAGAAGTGATGCGATTGTGTATAAAAGCGACTGCATACCGTCGGTGAGGTAGTTGTGGAAGGACAGGCAAAGCCTTCAGGGCATGTGGTGCACGCCGTGCTGTTAGCCAGTGCAAACGTCCCTGTGGCACAAGCCTAAAGATATCAAAGGTGCTACGTGAGCCGGCGGTGATGCAGCTATGAACAGCAAGCGCACGACATGCACACGAGTGGGACCTACTTGGGGCTCGCTGGCAGGGGTGGCGCAGGCAAACCCGGGTTCACAGGACATGCATTGGGTCTTGTCAGAGGCCACAAAAGTGCCTTCGCCACAAGCGATGGCCGAATCTGTGGGGTCAGGACAAACATAGCCTGCCGGGCACACGGTGCACTGGGCAGTGTCCTTGTCGACCAGAGTACCGGCGGGACAGACAATTGGCTCTACGTCTGCAGTAGGACACACTGCATCGGCAGGGCAAGCCGAACACACGGTCGCGCCGTCCAGACTGTAAGAATCGTCAGCGCAGGGCCTGCGTTTGGGTGGGCAAGAAAAGATCACCAAGGACAACAAAGTCAGGACACAACTCTGCGCTATAAGCATGGAGTTTACACGGCCGGAGGGGTGCGTGACCCGACTGTGAAGCACGGCACGAACTCTGGTGCAACGGTGGTTTGCGGACAGGCAAAGCCGGCCGGGCAGAGGGTGCAACTGACAGCCCCACCCAGGGCGTAGTACTTTGGCGGGCAGGCCTATCAGCCGAGGAGAATGGAGGTTGCATGACGAGGTGCAACCTGATGAGCAAAGTCGGCAATGGTGCAAGCGCTGGCGTCTGGGGCACGTGTGGTCAGAGCTTGTGGTGGCGGTAGCCTTCACCTGGGGCAGGCTGTCGGTTGCTGGACATGCAAAGCCAGCAGGGCAAACGGTGCAATTGGTGGCGGGTCCGATGCCAGCGTTGTATGTTCCACCCTGCAAAAAGACGGACAAGTTTATAGCGCCAGTTAGGCACGAGAAACGAGCTCAGAAACATCGGACATATCCCGGTGCATGCATGTATCGCGGGCACTGACCGGACAAGCTTCCGGCGACAGCGCAGGAGAGGGGCACTTGTAGCCTGTAGACAAGCATTCCAGACATGAGCGACACAAAGAACGGCGTTGCAGTCTGAACGAGAGGGATGGCGCCCAAGAGACGGTGTCAGACATCAGGGCAGCGCATACCAGCTGGACAGTCTAGACAAGCAGTCTGATCGGAGCTGGGAACTTGACCAGATGCACAGGTGGTGCAAGTGCTTTCTCCCTCGCCGCTGACAGTACCTGCTGCACAGGCCACTGGTTCGACTGTGGGGTCGAGGCAAGCAAAGCCAGCAGGGCAGCGCTCGCAGGTGTTGTCAGTGTTGTTGCTAAACGTGCCGAGAGGACAAGTTTCGCAAAACATGGCGCCCTCAGAAGAGTAGGTGCCAGCAGCACACGGAACCTAAAACAGACGCGGGGTGGCGAAGAGGCCCAGACCAGACCAAAAAAAATGAGGTGAAGATTGCGGCCAGATATGAAAAGGATGCAAGCGGGAAAACGTTACGCACGGGACTGCTGGCAGGGTCGGCGCACGAATAGCCGCTGGGGCAAGTGGTGCAACTGCTTTGGCCGGTCGCATCGTTATAGGTGCCCTCGGGGCAGTTGAGAGGCAGGGCCATGCTATTGTGGGGACAGTAAGCACCTGCAGGACACGTCTGTGGCGTGTCGGGGCACGGCAGGCAGGGGTACGGTGTGAGGGGGTGTAAAGCTAGGCGAAAGGACCAAGCGCATGACACACCAAGCACTCGTGCTCGCTCTCCGGCGAATAAGACCCCTCAAGGCAAATGAGAGGCAAGGCCGCCTTGTCCAGACAGCTAAAAGGGGCCAGAGAGGGTTGCTTGTGAACGGGTGGGAGAAACCAAGACAACACCAATGGGGGCTGGCTCGCTGGCCGGGTTGGGCTGACATACCCAGAGCCAGCGGGGCATGGTGAGCAGGCTATGCTAGCGGCAGCCGTGGTGTAAGTACCATTGGGACAGCTCTATCAGTGCGCGAGCGTGCGTCAAAGATGGAAGTTGTACAAGTAAGGCCAAGGGGGGGGGCACTTTTTGGGGCGCGGCAAGCAGGGCACAGCCCTGTCAGGCAAGAATCGTACGGCGCAGGCTGTTTCCTCGGCAGTTTCGCCAGGAAGAGCGTTGTAGGAGCCTGGATCACAGGGATTGGCCGCACTGGCACCGCCGATGCAGCTACGACCAAGGCCCAGCAGTGAGGGGCGTGAGAAGGGGACTGCGATAAAAGGCCAAGCCTTGAGCCAGACCGCGTGACAAGACTGGACCACGACGCACTAATAACCAGCAGGACACTCGACGCAAGTGCCAAGCGCGTTGAGGTAATTGCCTGCCAAGCATGATGTTTCGGCGGCGGCCCAGATCTGTGGACCCGGGGTCAAAAGAAGAGCTAGAACCAATGTTGCCAAGAGCTGACGCGTGTGACTGCGTGCTCGAAACGCCATCCTGAAGGGCTGCGATGAGCAGAAGGCGGGGAGCCAGACTGGTGAGCCGCACAGCTGTACCAGTCTAGCGCCCACAAATGACAGCACCGACGCGCACGTTGCGCTTGCGCGCACGACGGCCGAAGAGAACAGGGAGGGGCGCCGTCTGCCCAAGTGATAATATTTTTTTTAAAGAGGGTTCTCCTCAACGAGCAGCTACTCAACACACACGACGGGTGAGATGAGAGAGCCGGGTAGCGCCGGGACCGAACCGGTCTTGTTCCACCCCAATTGATGGCACGATTCTGATCGACTCACCGTCCTCGCTGCCGTTCTTGTGCCACTTCCTCCTCCTCCACCACCACCTCCTCCTCGCTGCCAAAAGTGAGAGCAGCGCACGCGAGCGAGCGAGCGAGAGAGAGAAATTGAGAGAGAGAGAGAGAGAGAGAGAGAGAGAGAGAGAGAGAGAGAGTGTGTGTGTG
Source organism: Monosiga brevicollis MX1 (assembly GCF_000002865.3). NCBI lineage: Eukaryota > Choanoflagellata > Craspedida > Salpingoecidae > Monosiga > Monosiga brevicollis. Next base: position 151,560 of record NW_001865067.1, read on the forward strand.
TGTGTGTGTGTGTGTGTGTGTGTGTGTGTGTGTGTGTGTGTGTGTGTGTGTGTGTGTGTGTGTCGTTCACAACGGAAATAACAAGATCAAGAGGTTTGATCAAGGACCAATTGATTTTGAGAGAAATTGTTCAAAGATGAATTTTTTATAGTGTTGATAGCATGGTAAATTCAGAGATGGCGATGGCTAAGGCGTCGAGTTTAGAGAACGAGTTGATGCGTTTGCCTGGGTATAACGGTAGATTGCTTTGTAGCAAGGGAATGGCAGTCGAGCCCTGGTCCAATCGGGTGTGGCGCTGCCGGAGAGAGACGACAGGGTCTTGGTGCTTTGGGCGGAGGGTGGACTGGTTGATGGTGTCTGTGTGCGCGTGTGATTCATTTCCTGTTGGGTGGCTTTCAACTGATTGATAGGGGAGGTCCTACTGTACCGCGGCGCGCGCTTCTTTGCTGGGAAGGACCCCTCCCCCCGAAGCGATGTCCGGCATTGACATCCGTGATGCCGGCTCGATGGAGCTGACCCGTCTCAAGTGTGCGCTGCTTGACCTCAATACTCTTATCGCGACCACATGGCCGGACCACGACGCTGCAGCGCTACCGTTCCGCCATAACTTTGGTATGGCACAACCAGATGGTCGTCCAACGCACACACACACACACACACACAATGAGAAACGCCTCACATCTTTGAATCATCCCTTGTCTTGTCTTCGAGTCCCGCTCAAGACAGCCATCCATATTCACTTTGGTCTAGGGCATCCCGCCTTGTATCCCCCACCCTGCTCCCCCGCGGCCCCCGGCCGCCTCGCGTCCCAGGTCAGGAGGCGCTGCCCTAGTTGACGACACCAGCGTCTTCACTGGTTGTCAAGCACAACGACAATGCCATATCTCCTCCTAATTGTAATACTTTAATTTAGAGGTGCAAGGATGACTAGGATGACAACAGCTGTTATCAACCATAGATACCAACATCTCCCCCATCGGCAAACAAAAACACACACACTGAAGAGGTCTTTCTCTCTCTCTCTCTCTCTCTAAAATCTTTCTCTCCCTGAGATCTCTCTCTCAAATCTCTCTCTAAAATCGCTCTCCCTCTCTAAAATCTCTCCCTCTCTTCAACTAACTGAACCCCTCTGTGAAAGCTCTAATACTCCAAGCCCCTCCCTCTCAAAACCTCCCACTCTCCCTAAACTCTCTTAAAAAATGAAATTTCTCCTTCTAAGTCCCTTTTCTCTCTAAAAAATTTGTCTCTCTCCCCCTCTCTCTCTCTAAAAGTTTGCTCTCTCTCTCTCTCCCTCTCTCTCTCTCTCTCTCTCTCTCTGTGCGCTTCTTGCCCTCTTCGGTCCCTCTCGCCTTGTGGCGGCCGGCTCCTCTGCTTCTGCCCGTCCCTGTCTGCCCTGCTGCTCCCCCCTCCTCCCTCTCCCCTCTCTCTCTTTCTCTTATCTCTCCAGAGACGCTTGCAGGAGGCATTCATTGATTGCATTTCCAGCCGGTTCAGGCTTTGGCTGAGTCCTCCAAGGTAGGGTCCCCCCTCGTGGTATATGCTGCAGCTGCTCTCTACTGCTGCTACTGGCGGCGGCTCAGCAGCGTGGGGTTGCCGTCTTGGATGTGGTCCCTGCTCGTACTCTAGCTTGGTCTTGTCTTCTTTCACCGTGGCTTGCTTCCCCCGCGCGCGCCCCTTCCACTTTGTGGTTGCTTTCCATGCATTTGAACACACATGCTCACTCTTGCATCAATACGCTGCTCTCGTCCCCCCTCCTCCTCCTCCTCCTCCTCCCTCGCCTGCTCCTCAGGCCACAGATTTTCCACTTGTTGCATTTCGGAACGCCTCTACAACCAGCGTCATGGCAGCTGCAACCGCTGCCATTGGCGTGTCGATGCACATTCGCGTTTTTCGGTCCGTGGTAAACCCCATTCTCCAGCCACAACACGCTCAAGCCCCAGCCCCCTCCGCTCACCCGCCTCCTGCACCCCATCCTGCGCCTACAGAAACGGTGACGACAAGTTCCCGGCCCGCACCGTGGTTGTTAATACCCACAAGACTCGAA
>NW_001865067.1:153777-157329 GCF_000002865.3 Monosiga brevicollis MX1
CATCATGGAAAACCGCGCCGTACGATCTCTTTCCCATCTGGGCTACCAGCTTCACTGATGCCTGCGCGCTCGGTCTCCACTCACCACCGCACTACATCACCGACATTTCTATACGCATCCCCCACCGCAGATGGCTCGGGCCAAGACGCAGGGTGAATTGCCATCCCTGCCTACGGAGCGCATCATTCGCTCCGGCCGGGCTAGGCGCCATGCTCAACGCGTGCGCGCCCTCACAATCGACGTTGCCGAGAATCGCGAATTGGCCAAGCAGCCCGTGCACATCCTGGTCAATCATTCCATCCGCACGTTTGAAATTCTACTCAACGAGATCACCCGGAAGCTCGCCCCCAAGTTTGGCGCCGTACGACGCCTAATGACCCCCGATGGCGTTCAAATCAAATCGCTCGATGACCTCGACTCCAACGGCCGCTATGTGGCCGTAGGCAACCAACGCTTCCGAAAGATGCCCTACTTTGAACCCGAAGCCGTCCGCATCGCCTACACCTCTCCTGACCTCAAGTCCCCGACCAAGATCCGACGCCTCAGTCGTTCCACCACGGAACCCGCGCCAAAGGTCAACGGCTACGCCAAACCCGCGCCTCAGGCTGTGGCGTCGCCTCCCGAGGAGCACAAACCGTCCCCGGCCCCCGTCAGCAAACCCAAGCCCAAGAAGGTGGCTCCGGAAGTCAAGATCCAGAGCTATAACATTAGCATCGAAACGGGTGAAAACGACGACGATGGTACCACCGGCGCCGTATACCTCACCCTTGTCGGGTCCAAAGCCAAGAGTGCCCGAACCCCGCTGCGTGAGGACGAGTCCAACTTTGAAACCGGTGCCCTCGACGTGTTTGGCCTCGAATTCCCCGCCCTTGGAGACGTCAAGCAAATTATTCTTGAAATCGGCAGCAACAGCTCCTGGTACTGTAAGCGCGTCACCGTTCGTGACTCGGTGACCAACAAACGTACTTTCTTCCACGTCGAAGGCACCCTGGATGAAGCTCACCCCAAGGCCATTGTGGAGGGCTCTGCCAACGAGCAGCCCCCTGCCGCCAAGATTGCTGTTGAAGACGACGTCTTTGATGCTCAGCATCGCAACGCCGATGCGGCCGTCGCTGTCGATGACTCGGACGACACTCGTGAAGACCGGCCCATCGACGATGAAGCCGCTCAGGGCGTTGATGATGAGGATCATGATGCCGACATCACCGTTGCCAACCCTGCCCTGGACAAGCTCGAGGCTGAGATCAAGGCCGCCAGCCAAAACCCCGCTACCCTGCGCGAAATGTGGCGCCGCCTTGACTTTAACGGCAACAACATTGTCAGCCTGGCTGAGATTGACAAGTGGGTCAAGGAGACCTACCCCATCCTCGACTCCAAACCGGCCATGATGCGCGCGTACAAGAAGACGACGCTGCGCGATGGCGATGGCGATGCATGGGTGGAGCGCAAGGAATTCCCGGCGCTCTTGGTCAATCTCTTTTACTTTAACCGCCTGTTTGTGGCTTTTGACGCGATTGACACGGATGATGACCGCCGTGTGGACCTGGACGAGTTTGTCCGGGGACTCAAGGTGGTGGGTCTACAAATGTCCAAGGCAGATGCAGCGCAGGTGTTTGAGGAGATTGACTCGAACGACGGCCAGTACATTCTGTTTGACGAGTTTGCAGCGTGGGCGGCCCGCGAGGCCTGCCCCGTCAACGACACGGTCATGAACGAGTTTGTCGGCACCGACGAGCGCCCCATTGATGATTAAACGCCGTAACTTGAACAGTCGCAGCGCCTGGGTAATTGTTGTCTCTGAAGGACCATAAAAGGCCTTCTTCTCAAGGTCATGAGGTGCCCTGTGTCTTGGCTCGTGGATGGCCAGGTGAGGGGTGCCACCTTCTCTTTCCTATCTTAGTCTCTTCTTCTGACGTGTGCAGTGACTGTGTTTGTTTGTTTGTTTTTGGTGCATGGACGTTCGGAACGTTGAAGCCGACGAGTCACACCTGGTAGTGGAGAATTTAATTGACAAGCATTTTGACATTGTACTGAACAGCTATGTCGACAAGCGTGATAAGCGGGAAAAGGAAGGGCAAATTACTCCTAGCGTTCTATGCACAGAGCACCCAGGAAGGAAACACAAAGTTCATAGGCAAGAAGAGGCCTCGAAGGGCCTGCAGCTGGTGGAAAAATCGTAAACAAGAGGAAAACAAAAACATTGCGAACTAAGGGGACATCACACGAGCGGTAAACGTCCTCGACAAGAAGAAGGTGCCGAGTAAGTTGGACAAAACAAGTGCCAAGGATCCGATCTGGCAGGGTTCGGAAGCACTGGTGGCCAACGCCATCGGGCGCAGGCTTGCTTGACCCAGCGTCACAACCCCTTTGTGAGGAAGAGGCGTCGGGACGAGCAGTCTCTCGTGAAAAGGCAAAGAAGAGACAAAGAAAAAAAAGGAGGGGGGGAAGAGAAGAGGAGGCGGCAGCGCACGTACACATTGCATTGTACGTGGGAAAACTTGGGAGAGAGAGAGAAAAAAAAAAGAACCAACGAAAAAAGAAAACCGGTAAACTGAAGTATGAATCAGGTACAAATGGCATGGAAAAGGGGATTGGTCATGTATCACCCAAAAGATCGTCGAAAAGATCAGTCGCCTGCTGAAGGCGGATGTCAACCAGACATAGGCTGACACTCAAGCCAATGGAAAGAAGAATTCTGAATCGGACTTGAAAGACGGATAGGAACGGTTCGGACAAAGATTCGTCTTTGCCGCCAAATTCAAGAGTTTGCAAGATCGAAAACAACCAAAGACGGCACACAACACCAAATTACGAAACAAATCAGTCAACACGGCACAAGACTGATGGGGCCCTCTCGCTAAATCACTGGCTATCCCGAACCATGCCCACGGTAACGCAAGAGGGGTAGTTGGGTAGTTGATCATTGTTGGCAGACAAAGAGGGGGCTGATGAAAGAAAGACCTCATGAACAAACGGTAGAAAAGAACTAACATCGGATGGTGACAACATGTGAAGGAACAAAGAAGCGGCTGCCAAAGTTGTAAAGAAGCGGACAGCCGTCAAGACTATGTATAAAATCAGCGCGAGTGTGGTCGAGGAACAAGTGACTCATAAGGACAGCATTGGACTCAAACGCCACGTCCCAAAGGCAGGGTACCCAGAATCAACGGGGCTCAAAAAGAGCCTGGCATTGATGCGGGGACAGGATAGAGGTCGGGATGATCTGCACGAAGACGATCCAACTTGGCAATAACGTGCTTGCCAAAGGAGGAAGTCCTACCGCACACGCAAAAACCCAAATGAGAAATATCTAACACCCCCCCCCCCCCACCATGTTCACCTGCATGAGCCAACGCTGCTGGCTGGTCGACTCTTCCGGATCAAAGCACACGGTAACCTGAGATTCGGTCAAGCCTGTATGCGCGATCATGCACATGATCAGCGGGTCCCCAGACAAAATGGGGTGGGCGCGGTGAGCCGAGCGCAACATCGACAAACATTCAAGAAGGCCACATGCGTGTGTGTGTGTGCGCGCGCCTGAAACACAGAGCA
>NW_001865067.1:157379-161284 GCF_000002865.3 Monosiga brevicollis MX1
CCCCCCCCCCCCCCCCCCCCCCCCCAACAAAAAAAAGGGGGACGAAAGACAAGGAGAAAAACACCTCGAGTACGTCAACGCACTTGAGTTGGAAGCGGTGCATCTCAATCATCTGGATCATTTGCAGACGCTGCGCCTCTGGGGCAAGCTCCAACATGACGCCAACAACAAAGTTGCCATACTGATCCGTCATCATGACAGAAAGTGGTGTGTAGTTTGCCGGCTGCAGATCACATAGAAAGCAACCAGGCAGCCAATGATTAGTATTGTTCGGATCCAGAGAATCATCATCATAATAATGAAAATTAAAACAGGAGGGATGAGCGCAAGTGAAAAGCATAGGGCGAAAACAAGCCAGGCGTACCTGGCTGGGGCTAGGCGTCAGGACTTCGTTCAAAATGGTGGCCAGCTGTTCGCGCGAGCTCGCGCGAAGGCTCTTCTCCACGACGTTTGACGCATACTTGTGCATGGACATGGGCTGGACGCGAGTGTGGATATACTTCATGATCAGCTGGACATCTTCCTCGTGCTGAGCTTGTAGAATGACCTACAAATGGGTGGTCGGACGGACACCAAAGTGAGAGGTGCTTGCATCAGCACGATGTTGTGTCATAAAAAAAAAAACTGGAACTGGCTCCTCTGGTGGACTGCGATCTGTGTGTCTATCTGTGTGCCAAAGTTGAATGATTGTACGCTTTCTTCCTCTTGGGTTCGTGTGACAGCCGTGGCAGATATGCCCCACCTGCAGCACGTAGTTGCCAAAGGGAGAGTAGGCCAACTGCTCGGTGGCGGACAGGATGTGAGTGCGCAGGTTGCGAAGCTACGAGGAGAATCGGCGCGCAGAGACAGATGGGTGAGACGCAGGCCGCGTGAAGCACCGTAACAGGAGATGAAAAGTGCGTGGCAACGTCAAGGAAGAAACAACATGAAAAAACAAGCCCTGAAAAGAGCGGGGTGTGTTCACATACGCGGTCGCGTGGAACATGTTCAAAGAGGCGCTGGATGACGCGGCATGCGTAGGCATGACTGGACAAATTGATGCCCTCTTGCATGCAAGCGTTGATAATTTGATCAACACTGGCGCTATCAAGGTGGAAGATGCACTTTTGAATCACGTGGTTTGCGTGCTGATCACGAATGCAAGCCAAAAGCGTTTCAGTATCCTTGAGGAGACGTTTGGTCATTTCCTCGCGTTGGGCCGAGGGTAAAACTTCGATGAGGCATTGCAGGACGCGGCAGCCGTACTGGTTGTAGGCCAGCGTTTCGACGCTCTGCTCTAGCTGCTGGACCAGCAGGGAGCGTTGAGGCGATGGGGAATCGGTGAGCAGCTTCTGCATGAGGTAATTGCCAAAGACATCACAGGAAACGCTGACGGCTTCCGGCGCAAGATCATCGACCAGAGCCTTGAGGTCTTCCTGTGGCATTTCCGGGATGTGCTCCTGCAGCAGACGAGAGCCATATTGGTCGGCAGAGATGTCACACACGTGGCCGCGCAGCAGGGTCATGTCAAAGGGTCCCTTGAGCTGTTTCTCGGTGGCTTGAGTCTTGGCAGTCTGGATAAGCACGCGCACGGCGTCATTGCCACGGCGACGGCCCTCTTCGCGGCCCAGCGCATGTGGACGACGGGCAGTGTTGGATTGGCGAGGGTTGCGGGAACCGCCGTGGGCTTGGGGACCTTGGCCCATGCTCGTGGGACCGTGAGAATAATGGTGGTGGTTCTGCCCGTTGTTGTGACGGTGTTGGGGTCCACCGTGGGAGCGGTGCTGTTGCGGATGTTGGTGGTGATGGGAATGCGGGTGGTGTTGCGGCTGCGCCTGATGCGCATGCTGATGGGGCTGGCGGTGGTGAAGCTGTTGTTGGTGTGGGTTGGCATAGTGGGTGGGTCCAACGGAGTGGTTGGTGAGGGGCCCAGTTCCAACGGGGGGTGCCATGTAGGGGTAGCTGGCAAAGCCCGGGGGTGCGTGGCCATAGGTGGTGGGGGAGCCTGGGGGCGGAGACCAGTACTCGGGGCCTGGATGCGAGCCATCAACCATGCCGGGAGGTGGGCCGGCGGCGCTGGTTGAAACCATGGCAGCCGTATCGAGGGTATAGGGGGTGGGTTGTGGGGAGCCGCCAACAAATGGCTGTTGTCCGACGGAGGGCAGGCCCATGGGAGGGAACTGGTATGACTGGGCCGTCGGCTCGGACCAGAGGTGACGGGGGGAGGCGGTTGCGGAGCGGCTCATGAGGGCTGGGGAATAGGTTCCGGGAGCACTTGGGCTAAGGAGTGGGGAGCTGGCGCCGTGATGAGGATGCTGCACGTAGGCAGGGTGCATCATGGGGTTGGGGACCACCTCCACGGGACTGCCGGCCATGAGCCCGGAGAGACGAGGGTCATAGTAGCTGTTGTTCCACATGGGCCAGTGGGCCGCGTGGGGCAGGGCTGGATCTGGGTAGTGGGTGGGGATGGTGGGCGAACCGAGGCTGAGGCCGGCAAATTGTTGGGCGAGGTGCGAGGGAAGGGAGGGTGAAGCTGCGTGATGATCACGGCGCGGGGGCAAGGCCGAGGCCGGGGCAGCGGAAGTGCTGGGATCGGGGTGGGTGCCGGGGGCGGGACCGGCGTTGACGGTGGCGAGCGCAGGATTGTCGGCTCGAGAATTGGTGCCAATAGCGGTCCCGGGGGCGGCACTCATCGGACGTTCAGGGCTATCATTGGAGGCACGAGAGGGGCCGTCGCGGTGGGTGGTGGAGGAGGCCAGGGAGCTACGAGTCGGGGGTGTTTCGGCGATATCATCGGCGGGATGTAGGTTGAAGCTATCGCGAGGGGAGGCCACGACGGTGGAGAGCTTGACGTTGATGCCAAGATCCTTGAGAAAAGCGTCGGTTTCAGCGTCCGAGTCGGAGCTTGTGAAGCGCTGCAGACTCGCACGACGCTGATGCTTGCGTAGACTACAAGAGCAAAGACGGAATGGAGGATGGTGAGGAACGGACGGTTGAGGCGCGTGTGTAAGTGGGATTGGTGGTATTGATGCGTGGCTGGGCGACGGAACAGAGAGGAGAGACCAAGTATTGAGCTTGACTTACGGGGCGGGTCGCATAACCTGAGGATCCAACTGCTCCAGAGACGGCAGCAAAAAGCAAGCAAAAAAGGAAGGAAGGGAGGGAAGGAGAGGGGGGGGGACATGGTCAGCACTCGGGTGGGCGGTTCTGAGAGAGAAAGAGAGAGAAGAGAGAGGGAGAGAAGCAAGGCACAGGCAAAGCACGAGACTGGCGATCCAACCATGTGCATGGGCGGGGTGCTGTGGGCACGATCTTCGTGCATGTTCATGGTAATGAGATCCAGCTCGGAATCGTCATCCTGGTACGCTTGCGGCCAGCGGCCCTTGCCGTTGGCACTCGCAGCCGCCTGAGAGGCGACACCTGCCGAAGGAAAAACAAAAGGACATGAGCGAGTTGAGAGGGGGGAGCAAGGCGGTCCGAGATGGAGCAAAACCTGGACTTGATGGCCGACACGTCGTGGGGAACTGACCTTGGGTGGTGGCCATGTCGCGCATACTCGTTCAAGTTGACACCACGATGCGGGGATGGCTGGATCCGAAAGAAAGCAGACACAAAAGACACGACGCCGCCGCCCAAAGACGAAAACAAACGCGGGCAGACGGAAAACAGCACCAAAACCGGGACCGGAACCAGGATCGGGACCGGGACCACGGGGTGCACAAAGGGTTCAAAGACCAGCCTATGTGCCAGCAGCGGCAAGGCAAGATCGTGAGAAAACGAGCGTGCGCGCCCCAGAGGTGGGAGAGTGAGGGTGAGAGAGTGAGGGTGAGCGTGTGAGAGTGAGTGAGAGCGTGAGAGTCTGGATGACAAGAAGCCACGGAAAACGCATGTGCACTGCCAAGGCCACAGAGACAAGCTGAAGCGAC
>NW_001865067.1:161542-166792 GCF_000002865.3 Monosiga brevicollis MX1
AAAAAAAGAGACAGAGAGAGAGAGAGAGAGAGAGAGAGAGAGAGAGAGAGAGAGAGAGAGAGAGAGAGAGAGCGGAGAGAGGGATAAACAGGCACAGGACAACATGTCGACATGGAGACGAAGATAGAGGTAGACGCCGAGGCCAAGCGCGGGGCGCATTGGCACCGAGTCTTGGGTCTTCGTCCGCTCATGGTCACGTCGACTGCCATTTGGGCCTCAAGTGTCCAAGAAACAACAACAACAACAACAACAAGCGGTGCCCCAAAGGCTTCAAGCACAAGTACCAGGCACCAGAGGAGGTTGTACCAGCCAGTATCCAGCCGGTTTGTATCGCATACGGAGCCATTTGTACCCGCATTCGTGCCCATATCAAGAGAGGGGGTGGGGGCGGCGCTGCCGTTTCCGAGCGCGCGCACGCTCTCTCACTTACTGTACAAAAAAATGAAGCGAAACAAAGCTACAACAACTACATGGACAGCTGCAATAACTTCTATTACATCCCTTATGACATCTACAAATACCTTACTACTACTGTATAAAATTACGTCAACAACTACTGTGTAGTATCAAATGAAAGTCCGCTACGACAAGTAGTCGATATGTTACTACATAAGCTAAGCTTATATCCATTAGTAAATCTGCATTAAGTCATAAAGTAACTACAAATACTCTTGCAGACGGTGCGACCGTGACGGGCTTGCTATGGCAGCTCCCCCGGCGACGGGCAGCTCCGCCGGCGTGGTGGGACGTGGTGTCGGTGGCGTCCTGCCTGCCAGTGTAGCCGTGGGCTAGCTTTTCATGCTCTGCGTTGTCTGCGCATGTACTGTCGCAGTTACCCCGTTCGTCTTTGGTACAACATGAGATGCTGACCTCGACGACGAGTTTCCATAGAAGCCACAAACTCGGACGGAAAGCGTTGGTCGGGCTGCTCTGCCGCCGACGTGGCCTTTACCGCCGACTCTCTGCATCCCACGCTGCGTCACATGCATCATTGCCCCTCAATGTTGCTCCAAGCGGATCGGCCTCTGCATCGCCCTTTTGCATGAGCACGACCTTGCTCGCGACGAATTGGCACTGATCACGCTTCATATGGAAATCCTTTTGGCTGCACCTCCCCTGCGCCCGAGTATCTTGACGCCTATGCATCAGCGACAAAATGCCTAAAACAGCTGCCAGATCCCGATCCCTGCTGGGCTTCCTCACACGCCACGAGCACCGACGCCACGAGCACCGACCCAACGCACCGATGAGCGAGCTCGTCAGCGCGCACATCAGACGTGCCGGAACGATATCACCAAGCTGAACAACAGCGTGCGTCTCTGCCGTCTGGTCACCAGAAGACCCTACTCTCTGAATCAGCTTGATCTATTCCTTTGATGTAACAATGAAAAACTTTGACTGATACCATATCTCTGACCCACGACTTCACCACAACATCTACCTCTACCCCCTTGTTACTTCGCCTGTGCTACCAAGTGCAAGTCCGTTCCGGAAAAAAAAAAAAAAGTTGACCGCTCGTGCTCTAAACTACGTTTGGTAACATGGCAATATTATGTATTTTACTTGGTTTAAATCCAAACAGATGTATTCTAGATGCTAATAGCCAAGTTGAGAGCAAGGTTAAACACCTTATAACCCCTATCATAAAATACTTTTTCATACCACATAGTTTAGTATTTTACTACCAACCCCTGGGTCATGGCGGGTACGCCCGCTGTCGGCGACGGCGCCGGCGCCGGCGGCGGACTCCCGTTGCCTTCTCTTCCCGCTCTTGCCCTTTCCCTGCTCCTTCTGTTGGTGCTGGTGGTGGGCCGTTTGTATTATGTCACACGCAGACGGTTTGCGGCCCATGAACTCGAGTCGGCAGCCATTGATGCGCAAAAACAGTCGGATGCGCCCATCCGCACCCTCACCGTCCTCGGATCAGGCACGCGCACCGCAACCTCCCTCGCAAAGTCTTGCCCGAGCACCGCCCCTTGAGTCTTTCTCCTCTGCATTTGGCCTGATGCCACCTTCTTTGACCGCCCATGCTTACCCTTCCGACGTTCTGGCCCTGATTCTAGGTGGCCACACCACAGAAATGATCCGCCTCCTGCAAGGCTTTCCCTCTCACGCCCTCGAGCCCATCCACTACGTCATTGCCGCCACTGATGCCATGAGTCTTGGGCGCCTCCTCAAACACGATCCGGTAGGCCTTGATCCCAAGCCTTTTCCCACGGATCGCATGCGAAGCAGCTCATGCCCTGCCTTCCCACACTCCCTGGCCCACCATCATAGAAAAGTCAAGAGCATCAGCGCGTCCTGCTCACCCCCCGGGCTCGCGAAGTTGGTCAGTCCTATGTGACCAGCATTGCCTCCACGCTCTACGCCCTGCTCTTTGCCATCCTTCTCGTCTGGAAAACCCGACCCCAACTTGTAAGGTTCAAGCGCTCCCTGCCCCCAGATCACGTCCCGGTTGCCACAAAACTCCTCTAGTCGGGCCATGTCGACACTCACCCTTTGCTTTCTGCATTCTCGCGTGCGTGATCAAGCTCTTTATTAATGGGCCCGGTACCTGTATTCCCCTCTGCCTTGCCGTGCTGGGCTTTCGAGTACGTGCACAACGCTTCGCCCCCTTGCGATCAACACCCAGCCCTTGCCATCTGCACATAGAGCATGCTGCGATGACCTGCCACTGACCACGGCTCATGTCGTCTCGCATGATGGCAGTTTCTTGGCCTGCTTGACACGCGCGTCATCTACGTCGAAAGCATATGCCGCGTCGTGACGCTCTCCCTCACGGCCAAACTCCTACTGCCCTGGGCTGGTATGCTCTTCTGCCGTATGCCATGTTGCCCCTGAACCAACCCGATGATGTTGCTCATGGCTCCCAAAAAATGCATGTCTCGCAGACGCCGTGGTCGTGCAGTGGGCGCAGCTCAAGGCTCGTTATCCGACCACAGTACACCTTCGCCGCGTCAGCTAAACTCGGCCACCTGGCGCTGCTTTGCTGCACCCAAAACCCGAAAATCGATTCCTTTTCAAGTTTTTTTTTTTTTTTTTTTTATTCTCTCACTCTCTGTGAACTCTAAAGAGCACGAAAAGAGGAAGGATAAAGCATCAAGCAGCTTCACCGGCAATCTGTCCGGGCGCGCTGTGGCCCAGGGTGGCTCGGCTGCTTCAGCAGAGGTTCCCAAACCATGAAAAGGAACGCAACCTCGCGGATAGTTTTGTTTCTCGTTGTTCCCAAAGCCAAGACGGGGTCGATTCAGAACAATGAGAAAACATCGTCAATTGATCAAAAGATGGCAAGGCGAAGCACGCACACACGTGGGAAGAGAGCACACGAGACGTGGCGCGCCCGTACAGAAACACTGAAATGCATCGGAACAAAAGCGTATCTCGTCCACACGCTTCTTTTCTTCTTCGCTGGAAAAAAAAAAACACATCAAAAAAAAGAGAGAGGAAAGAAAACCGCCAAACGAATAAAATGGGTGCGAAGCCGCATGCACCACTGGGAGAACGCCAAGCCGAATCTCGACTCGACTGAGCGGATCGCGGCGGCGAGTCTCTCCCAGGGAGGAGAAGAAAGGTCTTCCAATGTCTTTTTTCTCTGTCACACACTCAACACAAGAAACAATGGCGCCGTCGACGCACAACGCTTTCTTTCCGTCCTATCATTCGCCGGTCCATAACGGTCGCCGCGCAAGTGCAACGGCACCATCAGGCCACGCCAAATGAAACGAGTGCTCGCAGCACCGCACTCCACCCCATGTTGGTGAAAAGAGTAGAGTAGAGGGCAAGCGGCTTATGCCGTGCGCTCCTGGTAGTAGCGCACGTAGTTGCGCAGAGAGGTGATCCATTCCTATCGGGCAAAAGCAAGCAAGCAAGCAAGATTTGGTGAGCTGACGACATCAAACCCAATCAATCAGTGACTACGGCAGCGAATAGAACGGGGAAGGACGGGACGCACCTGAACGGTCTGGAAAGCATCGCGAGCGTCCTCTTCGTAGTCCGACTCGAACTTGGCAATGGCGCTGCGAACAACATCCTCGACATCAACGGCACCGTTGCGGATGTGCTCAAAGAACTCCTCGGCGTCATCATACACGGCCTTGGCGTCCTCCTTGGTCATCTCAAAGTCGTCCATGACATCGTCGCAGGAGCCATCAAACGAGTCGTAGTCGGCAACGGCAGCCTCCCAGGCGGCCTTGAAGCTGCGCCACTCGGCATCCGTCTCAAAGGCACGCACGGGCTCGGAGCGACCGGGCAGACCGACGCTACCCTTGACACCATACGAGCCGCGGAAACCGGGCTGACCCTTGTAACCAATGTCACCGCGGCGTCCGGGAACTGAGTCACCAGGAGAACCGGCCTGACCCTTGATACCGTCGGTACCGTCGAAACCGTCGGCACCGTCACGGCCGTTGCGACCCTTGGGGCCGTCGATACCGTCAGCACCGTCTTGGCCCTTCTCGCCTTGGTCACCCTTGTCTCCGCGATCACCTTGGTCACCGACATCACCCTGCTGGCCGAGGGCACCATCGCCGCCGGCGGCACCGCCAGGGCCCATGTCACCCTGCTGACCCTTGTAGCCTTCATCACCGGCAGGACCGCGAGGTCCGGGGCCACCGGGCAGACCGTTCTCACCGGGACGGCCGGAAACACCCTTGGCACCGGGAGCACCGGGCTGTCCATCGAGACCATCCATACCCTTGCGACCCTTGGGGCCAACGCGACCAGCATCACCGGCAGGGCCGGGCAGACCGTCCTCGGCGTTGGAACCGGGCTGACCCTTGGCACCGTCTTCAGCATCGCGACCAGGCTGGCCCATGGCACCGGGCTGACCCTTGGCACCGTCACGACCGGGAGTACCGTCACGGCCGGGAATACCGACGCGACCCTTGATACCCTTGGGACCGTCGAAACCGGGCAGACCACGGGCACCGTCGTCACCCTTGTCACCGGGGAGACCACGCTCACCAGAAGGACCAGGCAGACCCTTATCACCGTCGGGCATGATGTCACCATCACGGCCAGGGCGACCAGTGATACCCTTGTTACCGGCAGGACCGACAAAGCCGGGGAGACCATCCTCACCGGGCTGACCATCGCGACCCTTGACACCGTTGTTCGCATCGCGGCCCTTGTAGCCCTTGTCACCGCCGTCGCCGTCAACACCCATGCGGCCCTTGGCGCCCTTGCGTCCGGGAGTACCGGCAGGGCCATCGGTGCAGTCGCGGCCCTTCAAGCCGTCGGTACCAGCATCAC
>NW_001865067.1:167345-175205 GCF_000002865.3 Monosiga brevicollis MX1
CGTCCACACCATCGTCACCCTTGGGACCCTGGGGTCCAGAGTCACCGTTGACGCCAGTCAGACCCTTGAAGCCCTTGGGGCCCTGACGACCGGGGCGACCATCAAGACCGTTGTCACCGTCGTCGCCGTTGCGGCCGGGGGTACCAGCCTCGCCCTTGTCACCAGTGAAACCGGGGAAACCGCGGTCACCGCGAGCGCCCTTGCTGCCGTCGCGACCATCCGAACCATCGAGACCGGGCTCACCAGCACGGCCCTTGGCACCAGGCATACCCTTGTCACCGTCGGTTCCGGGAACACCATCCGCGCCGTCGTCACCGTCGGGACCCATGGCACCCTTGAAGCCGGGGAAACCGGAGCGACCCTTGGTACCCTTGGCACCCTGAGGACCAGTGCGACCGGCAGGTCCGGGCTGACCCTTGATACCGGGCTCACCGCGGGGGCCGATGGGGCCTTGAGAGCGCGCGTCGTCACCACGGAGACCCTTGAGACCGGTTTGACCCTTGAGGCCGTCCACACCGTTCTGACCCTTGGCGGCGTCCTTGCCCTTGCGGCCCTTCACGCCCTTGAAGCCGGCATCACCGCGGGGACCAGTGGGACCGTCGGTGCCGTCGCGGCCATCGAGGCCAGTCTCACCGCGGGGGCCAGTGGCACCCTTCGAGTTGTCGTTGCCGTCCACACCAGCAGCACCCTTTTGGCCCTTGAAACCTTGGGGACCAGCCGAGCCCATGGGGCCAGCAGCACCCTTGTTAGCGGGGCGGCCATCGGGGCCGGGGCGGCCGGGGCGGCCAGTGGCACCGTCGGGACCGGGGAAGCCGGGGAAGCCAATGTCACCACGTTCGCCCTTGCGGCCATCAGGACCGGGGCGGCCGTTGGAGCCAGGAGTACCAGAGGGACCAGCGGGACCAGCGCGGCCCTTGTCGCCGGTGTAGCCGGGGAAGCCACGGTCACCATCAGGACCAGCAGAGCCAGGAGCACCGTCAAGACCGTCGCGGCCCTTGATACCGGCCTCACCGGGACGACCGGGGCGGCCAGCACGGCCAGTGTCGCCCTTGTAGCCCTTGTCGCCCATGGCGCCATCAGAGCCGTCCACGCCGTTGGTACCGTCGAGACCGGGAAGACCGTCGTCACCGTCGGGGCCGGGAAGGCCGTCCTCGCCGGGGCGGCCATCAGTGCCGTCGGCGCCGGCCACACCGGGGGAACCGGGGTAGCCCTTGGGGCCGTCGCGTCCATTGTCACCGGGCTGGCCTTGATCTCCGGCATCGCCCTGCTCGCCAATCATACCCTTGCGGCCGTCAGTGCCCTTCTCGCCCTTGAGGCCGGGGCGGCCGGCAAGGCCCTTGTCTCCGCGATCGCCGTCCTCACCGAGGGCACCGTTGCGCCCGTTGTAACCACCGTCGCCACCCTTGCCACCGGGGCCTTGGGGGCCGGGCAGACCCTGGGCACCGGTTTCTCCGCGGTCACCCTTGGGGCCCTCTATCGAAATGGTCGGAGAAGGTAAGGATTGCAGGGGTGAGTCAAAATCCAGTCACCCAGTCGGGTAGAAGAGGCCCAAGGTGGGGACGAAACAAAGCATTGGCGAGGCAAAGAGCACGCGGCTCAAGGCGGGGGTCAAAGGGCGGCTGGGACGTACTCTCGTTCAGAGATGAAGTAGCCACGGCCAGTGCCGCAAAGCACAAGACCGCCACCACGGTAAAAGTCCTCATGTTGGTCTAAACAACGACAACGAAAGAAATGGCCCGCCCCGCGGTGAGAAGGCAGGAAGGGATACGTGGATACCAAGTGACGCTGCCGTTTGGAGTAAATGTGGGTACGGTTTGATGGGTAGTGGAGGCAACTTGGCGCGCATTGAGGAAGTAGACGTACCGGTTGAAGAGGTCAAGACCGAACCGAGGCGTTGTAGAGAGGGAGCGCGTGTGATCAATCACACCCGCGCTGCCCTTATTCTTCCGGGAAAAGATCAACTGAAATGCCGAAACTCCACCAAGAGTGGAGAAGGAGGGGGAGGGGAAAGATCGAGTCTGCCACCAACCAACGCAAGGGGTGGTGGTGTGTTGCACCGAGTGTCGATGGGGGCTTCTCTAGGGAGAGGCCGCCAAAGAGGTGAGGGGAAGAGGGATCGCCACCGCTAAATGACGGTGGGCCCGGGATGGAGTAATATGCGACTCCCGCGCGCGCGTGGCCGACACGAGCGCGGGCTGGACCAAGGTGGTGGGCAGGAAGAGGAAAGGGGTACAGAACCAAAGGGTGGTTGGTGGGGGGAGAGCGGAAGAAAGAGGATCTGATGGATGGTGGTGTGGAAGGGTGGATGGATGAGTAATGAGGGCACAGGATGAATCGCAATGCGCAGGAATGAAGCGGATATCGAGGGCAACGACGTGGCTCGTTCCCGAGCGATGGGAGACAGGAAGTGCAGGGTGAAAGGCTTCTTCACAAGGCTAGGCAATGATGGTGTTCTGACTTTGGAAGCATGCATGTGAAGACGCGCACATTGGCGCGATGCCAATCGCGGCGAAGCAGGAGCAGAAGGTGCAACAAGGGTGTCCATGTGTCTTGTGTATTTGTGGGTCTGCGTCCAAGTGGTTTGCGAGGCAGCGTCGACTGGGACGGAGAAAGGGAAGCGGCCACTTGCGAATGGCAGCACCAGCAAGAATGCGGTCGCGGGGGGAGACGAACTTACTCTTGATGCGGTCGAGGAGGAAGATGCCACCCAGCCTGGTTGTCGGGCGAACGGCGGCCTGGAAATAGCAACTCACAGACTTTGCCCGGCAACAAATAACCGCGGTCGCAACCGTCGCCCGCAAACTATTTCCGCTTGCTCAAGGGATTGAAGAGGGGGGGAAGAAAGGTGGGGGAAGGGACGACGGAAGAGCGGGAGGAAGAGAGCCAACCGAAATGTGAAACAAGGGAGGTGGAGCGGACGAACCGAGGCGGGCACAAGGTTGAAATTCCAGCCGTTCCCCAGGCCTTTGTATTTGGCTTCAAATGAGATCAATGGATTTCCCTGCCTCGCGCGCGGTCAGGGCTGACGGGTGTGAACCATTCGCAGCTGCAGCAAGCTTCATAACCACCATGGGTGTGGGCCATGCCCGCCACATTCGTCCCTCTTTTAATTTGCGCGTTTGTGTATAAAGCATACACGTTTTGCCCTTTGCACCTGGCATGCATGCAGGGACCAAGGCCATCCGTTGGTTGGTGGGCTGGGCTGTTCATCCCGAGCTGCGAGCTCGTCAGGTCTCGTCTTCCAAAACGTCCCTCCCGCTTGCATGCATGCATTTGCGGTTTTGGTCCCAAAAAAAAAAAAGTTTTAGCTAACCTTTGACTCTCTCTGATCTCTCTTGCATCTCTCTCTTGAATTTCTCTCTTGAATCTCTCTCTTGAATCTCTCAAAGCTCCCTCGCTCTCACACAGACACACTCTCCCTCTCTCACACACACACACTCTCTCTCTCTCTCACTCTCTCCCTCTTGTTTCGTGGGGATGACGGTTGGCTCCAAATCGTTCAAATCGTGTGTCAAGCTCGAATAGATTTGACCCTGCTTGAACGCTTCCTCGCTTGCTTGTTTGCTTGCTTGCTTGCTTGGGCAGAGGTCTGGATGCCAGAATGTGCGCCGGGTCTTGACCCTGCTAGACCCAGGCTGTGCCAGGTTTTACGCACCATCAACATCTCCGGCAAGATGCACTTGCACACTCTTTACACACCGGGACGAAGATCTTACCCAGGCGCTTCGGTACCAGGTCGTAGCCATACGAAGCAATTCAGCGCGATGGCAGCCTTGCCACCTGACCCACGCTGGACTGTTGCAAGCACAACCAAGTCTGATGCGGGGCAACCGCTGGACTCTGCTTTTCTTGCCTGCATTCACTCGGCATCCAGCCCATGGCCACAAAACTTTGCCCCCTACCACCAACGTGTACTCGATCGGTATCAAGGCACCACATGTCTTGACAAAGCGCTGTTAATCTGGCAGGAAGAGGACATATCGCCCTCAACCAAGCGACGAGTTGCCGAGTTGACGCTCGCGTGGTCGAGGGGCCGCGACGGTTGGAGCGCAACGCCAATGTCCGTCATGACAACCCTGACGAATCACCAAACCGGTTGGCCCACAACGGCCCAGAAACCAGTCAACCCGTGTCCACTAGCAGGACTCTTGAACCGAGGGTCGCTAGCAATAAGGTTTTGCTGAGTGGACAACGCATGGCTCAACGCGTCGCATCGCATCACATCGCTCGACCTGAGTCAGCGGACAAGCCCTCGGTCGAACAATGGCGAGCTCGCCGCAAACTGATCATGACGAATACTTCTCACCATCTAAAAACGCGCCAGCTATGGCATGAGAAGCAACTTCCAAGTCCTGCTCTTCCTGCATGCATGTATGCTTAATATGAGTAGTATTATACTTGTATTTTAAAATAAGGAAAGCCTGTTCCCTCCTTTTTATTGATTCGTGTGACATTGAGTTGGGTGGTGTGCCATGCAGTAGTAAAATACATTACAATTTAGAGGTTCAAGCCCATGTCAAAGCGAGGAGCGATTGTTGAAATACTTTTTCAAAAACTGCTTGACACATCCCGCGCGCTGTCCTCGCTCCGCTCCCAGCTGCCTCTCCTCTCTCCCTCCTCTCTCTCCCTCCTCTCTCTTCCTCCTCTCTCTCCCTCCTCTCCCTCCTCTCTCTCCCTCCTCTCCCAGCTGCCTCCTCTCCCAGCTGCCTCCTCTCTCAGCTCCCTCCGCTCTCAGCTCCCTCCTCTCCCAGCTCCCTCCTCTCCCAGCTCCCTCCGCTCTCAGCTCCCTCCTCTCCCAGCTGCCTCCTCTCCCAGCTGCCTCCTCTCCCAGCTGCCTCCTCTCTCTCCCTCTTCTCCCAGCTGCCTCCTCTCTCCCTGCTCTCTCCCTCCTTTCCCCACTGCCTCTTGTTTTTTGCCTGCTACCACCACCCGGACCCACCTTCCCGCCTGCCTACCTCCAAAATCTTCCTCTTCCCTCACACCTCGCCCCCTTCCCCTCTCCTGCGCGCAATCTCTTCCTTCCTCTTCTTGCCATCTGCAGCGCACCGGCCTCACGCCTCATCATTATTAAGCTGCAACCTCGAATGTCTGCGACCACAGGAGGGTCAAGGACATGGCGTCCGATGAGGCCACCCTGCCGTCGCCCGGAGATGGGGCAGCCACGTGCATCACAACCCAGGAGCCCGCCTTCAGTGTTGATGACATAACCGCCTGCTTCAAGCGCTGCCAACGCCTCATCAAGCAGCTGGCGCCGCGGCCCACCCCCACAACCAACGACGATGCGGCCGATACCCCGCTCACGCGCGCTCTTGATGAGGTCCTGGTGGAGAATCCGCCCCTCTTGCTGGCCACGCTGGCCCATGGGCCCCCGCAGCCGTGGCAGCCGGCCCTGACAGAGACGGCCTGTTTTCGCAATTGCCGCCCCGCCCTCCGCTGGCTCTTGGCCCATGGTGCCGACCTGCACGCTTGCAACGACCAAGGCCAAAACCTGGCATTTACGGCTGCCGCCAGCAACCACGTGGCGCTCCTCGATTTCCTTCACCATCTCGGCCTTGATGTCAACGTTCAAGATCACCGACGTCGCACCTGCGCCTTCCTGGCTGCCGAGCGCGGCCATCTCGAGGCTCTGCGCTGGTGCCTTCACCACCAGAGCGTCAGTCCAGACCATGAGGACCACGAAGGTCTCACCCTCCTGGCGGCCGCTTGCGAAAAGGGCAAACTCAACGTCGTCACCCTGCTCACCCAGCCCCCCTACAACGCCCAGCCCGCCCGGTATGGCTTTTTGCAGTCTCCCCCCATCCTCGCCGCCTGCCGACAGGGTCAACTCCACGTAGTGCAGTACCTCGTGGAGCACTGTCACGCTCGCCTTGAGGGAGAGAGCCCCGCCGAGCACGTCTTTGCCCAAAACGCGCTGGCCGCCGCTGCAGCCCATGGGCATGACAACGTCCTACGCTACCTCCTTGACCAGCACACTTTTCATGCCTCCTCCTGGCGCTCTGCCTTGACCCGCACTGCCGCCCATGGCCACACCAGCACGTTTGCCCTTCTCCTGCACCACCTCCCGTCCCTGGACTGCGCACAGCGCATCATCCCCACCCACCAATACCTCCTCCAAGCTGCTCTGGAAGCGGCCCGCCACGACCGTGTCCTCGTTCTGCAGCAGCTGCTCCTCCCATCCACCCCCAGCACCCACCTGCCGTTTGACCTCAAGCTAGCGGCCCGCTTGGTCGCCTTGAGTGCGGCCCAGGCCCAAGCCACCACCCTTGCGTGGATTGTGGATCAGTACATCGAGCACGGTCTGACCGCGTCTGCAGATCACCGGCACACCGAGGCCTCCGTCGCCGCCTCTGCTACGGCCTCCTCCTCCTCCTCCTCCTCTTTCCGCTCTTCCTTTGGTCGCTGGCGTAACTCGCTACGTGTTCCCCAGGCCAGCGGCCGGCGACATCGACGACGCGCCTTGCTGGAGCACCTTCAGAGCTCAGCGGCGCTTCATGCGGCTGCCGAGGGCGGGCAGCTAGAAAATGTTCGCTACATGGTTTTGGACCTCGGCTTGGGCGTCAATAGCCACATGGGAGCGAGCGAGGCCGACACGCCGCTGCACCGCGCCGCCAAGCTGCGTGAGGTCAACGTGGTGGCGTGGTTGCTCGCCAACACGGACGCGCGGGTGGACGAGGTGAACAAGCACGGCGAAACACCCCTGCATATTGCCTGCAGCCACGGGGCCGTCACCTCGGCTCAATGGCTCGTTGGATTCGGGGCCAGCCGCACGGTGCGCGACCATTTGAATCGCACGCCGTTGGGGGTTATTGTGGATTCGCCCTTTTACGACTACATGGACTTGGCCAAGCCTTGGTCCGCATTGGAGATGGCCGTTGATGCCCGGCTGATCCCACTTTTGCGCCAGGGCTGCGCCGACGGCTATTTCTGGCGTCTCTGTACCGACCCTGTAGGCCTGCTTCACCGCGCCAGCCAACCCAGTGTGCGGAACGGTGCTCCACCAGACCCCGACGTGCAGCGCCTCGTCTCCGACATGGTGGCACCGTGGTCGCCAGAAAATCACTACCTTCGCTCGCTGGGCTTTAAACGCGTCGTGGTGGCCCTCCTTGTGGCGCGGCGCCGCCTCTTGCAGGATGCTGGCCGTCTCAACCGCACTGTCTTGGGCCGCCTGCGGGCCATTTCCGCTTTCGAACGCAGCTCTGGCTTTGAGCGGGGCGCCCCTGAACCTGCATTGGCCCAAGACATTTGGTTTGCCATATTTACGGCCCTCGACCCTGGCTGGTGGGTCGCCGGCCGCATGACGCACGTCGACGATGAGCTTGACCCGAACTCTGACTCGTAGCACTAGGCTTGATTGACACTTGAATGAGGCGCATCTGCCGCTTCATCTACGCTTTTACTTTCAGATCCGATTTTATGACTACCATCATGCTAACAGAACCCCGATCTTGAGTCGCCAGCCGACCAACATGTTACGCCCAATTGACTGAACCCACCCGTATCCCTGCCCCCGCACACGCATACACGCACGCACACGCATCCCCATCTGCACACGCACCCGCTCATCCGCTCATCCGCAACCTCAACCGCACACACCACCTCCTCCTCCTCTTCCTCCTTCCCCCTCCTCCCTCCTCCTCCTTTTCCATACATAGTAAGCCTCCTTCACATCAAGGCCGTCGTCAAATGATGACATTCTCTCTCGAAATGATGACAAATTACAACGTTCCTCTGCCAATTTTAGATCACTGTCTGTCTCTCTCTCTCTCTCTCTCTCACTCTCTCTCTCTCTCTCTCTTTCTCTCTCTCTCTCTCTCTCTCTCTCTCTCTCTCTCTCTCTCTCTCTCTCTCTCTCTCTCTCTC